>NW_006285038.1:234100-244349 GCF_000327345.1 Myotis davidii
CACCTATTCAATGGAGCCTTGGCCATTTGGTGAGTGAGTGAATGGCATGGGTTTAGGGAAAAGCTTTTTTTTTTTTCTTTAAGTCATTCACATTTTTCATCTAATCTTCTCTATCAGTATTAATATGAAGATAAAATAGAGAAACTTCTGCGTATAGTTGCTAATAAAACATATATTTGGCAGACATGTAGTTAATATCATTAAAAAATCCATACTCCTGATCCTGTGAGTTCATCCTTCTAGTGGCATTTTCTCTCCAAACCTCAAACTACACAGTTATGCTCTGTATGCATAGGCAGACCTTGCCTAAAAATTTGATACAGTGAATATGGGAAAAGCCCCTGATTTGGGTAAGCGCCATAAAGAGTTTTAACTTTAAAAAGGTATATCTAGCCCTGGCTGGGTAGCTCAGATGGTCGGAACACTGTCCAGATACACCAAGGTTGCAGGGTTAATCCCTAATCAGGACACATACAAGAATCAGCCCATAAATGCATAAATACGTGGAACAACAAATTAATGTCTCTCTCTCAAAAAAATCAATAAAAAATATTAAAATGAACAGATTTAAAACAAAACAGTATACCTAGGACAAGTTTGCCTAGGAGTGAGTAGCGAGCTAAATTTTGCATTACAAAAATCAGGGATTTGGAATAACAGACTCTTAGTTGTAGAGATAAGAGGAGGAGTAAGGGGAAGAATGTTCTGGCAAATAGTATGCACTCAAAAAATAAGTGTTGTTGTTGTCTGTGATGGTTCACTTTCCCTGTCCCAGACTGTGGTTACTCTTTGCTAACCCTGAACCTTTCATGAAAATCTGCTACACCTAATGATCTTGTCCATGGTGCTTAGAAAAACGTAAGGAGTGTTGGTTGAAGGAGATGAAAGAGAATCTAGTGACAGGAAAAATAGCAAGAGAAAGAGGCAGGTAGCAGCTGAAGCAAAGCACACTGCATGAAGATTAATCACTGATGTAGTAGTAAATGTTTAACAACTGACTCCCCAGAACAACAACAAAAGATCTGTAGCATTTGCTGATTTCTATATTGTAAATATTCCCATAATGGCAGATTTCAAATCGTGAACAATACATCACTGATTGCAGCTTGGAAGAATGCACAGAACTGGCTATGGTGAGCCCTAGCTGATTTTGCTCAGTGGATAGAGTGTCAGCCTGCGGACTGAAGGGTCCTGGGTTGGATTCTGATCAAGGGCACATGTCCGGGTTGTGGGTTTGATCCCCAGTAGGGGTTGTGCAGAAGGCAGCCAATCAGTGATTCCCTCCTTCCCTCTCCAATCAATAAAAATATATTTTTTTTTTAAAAAAAGAATTGGCTATGGTAACCCTGTACCTGCAAACTCCAGCATGCCTGCACCACCTTCCCCCACCTCCCCCACCCCATACATAACACAAATGCAACTCATTATAGGGCAGGAGAGGCAGACACGATTTGTTCATCTAAATTCCTATGTACATGGGAATAATATTTTCTATTGTTAATTTTATTTTCAGATTTAAATGTGATTGCGTATTTGGTAGTTCTTTATAAACTCTAAAGTGTGATCCAACTACCACTGATGTGGTTATCCATGACAAGGAGGAAAACGGTGGTCATGATCCTTTCCTCCAAGACATCTGAATATCAACTTTGCTTCATAGGCTTCACGTCTTTGCCAAACAGAGTGTTAATGCTCCTGACTTTGAACCATTGACAAATTTCGTTCATTCCCCCCCCCCTTTAATTGACTTTATTGGGGTGGCACTGGTTAAGAAAATTACCCAGGTTTCAGTGCACAATTCCATAACAGATCGTCTGTACATTGTATTGTGTGTTCACCACTCCAAGTCTCCGTACATCACCTTTAAACCTCCTATACCTGCCTCCAGCAATCCTCACACTAATGTCCTTTTTTTTCTTTTTTGCTCAATTCCCTCCACCCCCTACTCAGCCCAGCTGTCAGCCTTTTATGGCTGTTTCTTTTTAGTAATGTTTCTTTTTAGTAATGTTTCTTTTTAGTAATCCAATAACTTTGACTCATTCATGATTTTAAATGAAATGCTTCTAATATTTTCCCATTTAGGATGACATTGCTCCAGTGTTATAGATACAAGTGAAAGAAATTCCTTCCTTTTAATTTATTAAAAGGTTTTAAAAACTCATAAATATATGTAAAATCTAAAAAAGTATTTTTGGTACAAGTATTATAATGATCATATTTTTTTGCATGTTAATCTCTCTTATAAAGAATGATTTTAGAGAGAGTAAGGGAGAGATATAAACATCAGTGATGAAAGAGTATCATTGATCAGCTGCCTCCTGCATGTCCTACACCAGGGATTGAGCCTGCAACCCGGGAATGTGCCCAGACTGGGAATCAAACCATGATCTATTGGTTCATGAGTTGACACTCAACCACTGAACCATACTGGCTGGGCACATGTTAATCTCTTACTGTGATACATTACTTTTAAGAATTATTTAACATAAACATATTTATGTATGTTTATCATGACCCCAATTGGATGTGTCATCTTTATTATAATGTATTTTATTTGCTAAGATTTTGTATAGAATTATTTTTCATCTTTAATCTGGAGTCAAATGGGTCAGTAATTTTTCTTTTTTATGTATTTACTGAGTTAGCAGAGCTTTGTGGTACCATAGAATGAGTTTTATTGACTGGATGAATTTTTGTTAAGCTGGGCAATCTGTTCTGTTCCTTTAAAACTTGGTATAACTCATCAGTAGAGCCATGAATATGGCTTTTCTTTGTGGAAATAGTTTTAACTAGTATTTTGTTATTGAATTACTCAGGTTTATTAGTTAGATCTGATAAAATATACTTTTCTAGTAATTTATTCATTTTATTTAATTTTTGTAAAGAAAGTTTTGATAGCTTTTGGTTAATGTGTTTCTCATTATCTACTCTCTGTAGTTATGTTCACACTTAGTTTTATTTTACTATTTATTTTTTGTTGCTTTCTTGATCAATCTTACCAGAAAATTTTCACGTTGTTTTTATCAAACAACTACCTTTGGCACTGTTTAGATTTTTCTATTATATTTTTGGGGTTTATTTGTTCATTTTTATTGCCTTGATTTATGTTTTCTTTTGTTTGTTTTTTTCTGTTAGAATTTTTATATCTTCTTAACAGAAACACTTAACTCACTAATTCTGAGGCTTTCTTCTTTTCTAATGTAAGGATTTAAGTGTATGAATTCCTTTCACAACTCTTCTTTTGCTTCAGTGCCCAAATTTAGATATTTAGATTTCAAAATAACTAAACTCCTGTGTTATATTTTTCATTTTAATTTCATCTTTATTTCATGGTTATTCATCGGCATAAATCTTGTTCTTAATTTCCAGACATTCAAGAATTTTAAAAATGTATTCATTTCCTTATTAATTTTTAACTGTATCATGATCAGAAAAGACTGTGTTTTGAAATTTGTGTAGATTTATTTATTACTTAATATATGATTCATTGTTATAGCTGTCCTATGTGCCTTTGAGGAAAGTATATATTCTATAATTGTTTGATGCAGAAATCTTTACTGTTGAATATTAGTTAAACTCATCATGGTGTTTAGTTCTTCCATATGATTTTATTTTGTCTGCCTGATTTATTTACTGGTCATCACTGTAATGTTCTGTCCAGGACAGTCCAGATTTATACTTGATGTGGAGTTATTATTTAGAGCATCCATCTGCTCCCCGAGAAGGCATTTCTCTTGGAAAATTCTGTGCACTGATTGGCCAGTATGGCTGTCTGACTCTATTGCTAACCTTCCTCTCTTATGTTGACATGCTCTTTGACTGCCTTGGTGACATTCTGACTGTTACTGCTGAGTGCTGAATAAATCAGTGTCTCAGAGTTCTGTGAGCACTCCAGTTTTGTAACATGTACATTGAGAATTTCTGAACCCAACTCAAATGCGATCCTATCACTCTTCCTGATTCAATACAGCTGGGCCACTCTATCTCCCAGGTAAAGATTAGACCCAAAGCCTGCAATTTTATTAGTAGCTTTTCATTTATGTCAATGTAAATAAGATACTGACTAATACTAAAAAAGTTTTCATATATTAACCCTTACTTTTTTTTATCCTCACTCAACGATATTTTTTCCATTGATTTCTTTAGAGTCTTCTCCAAAGTCATAGGGTATGGAGTGTATAACATAGGAATTACATCAATGTTGTTGGACTTCCAAGTCCATGTTTTAGTGACGACGCTAGGTTTTAAAATTTTGCTTTTTAAATCTAATCATTGAAAACAAACTGAACGAGTTCTAGAAGTTCTGAAACTTTTAATCACATAACAAGTGCATTTTGTTCTTTCGTTAAAAAATCTATAATTAAAAATTTTATATAACATTCCATTTTAAAAATATTTTAAATAAAATAATTGCTATTATTATTCAGTAATTTGCAGATAATCTCAGAAGGAAATTTTATAGGGAGAACTATACATAATATTTTTGGAATATTAACATGTCATAGTATTACACTGCTGGAAATTCAATATCTCATAAAACAAACTGTCAAATTCCAAATTCTAAATTGTCAAATACATAGTTTTCACATACCAAAATATATTTGTATAAATAAATAGTCATTTTAGATATCATGGCTTTTAGAAAAACAACTGAAGTTACTAACCACTTAGCTTAGGGCTGGGTGTTCCGAGTGCAGGTCTGGGGTCTTTCACTAATATTTTGGAACCAGCTATGAAAAGAAATAAAAAATGTTTATAAAAGTAAATGTAATTAATAACACTTACATACACTTCCCAAAAACATGATCCCCTGTCAAATTTATTCTCTGACATATCATATAATTTTCTCCAATATGTCCTGTTCATCATAGTATGCCTGTCCCCACTCAACACTCCTGTTGTACAGCTAACAATTTCAGTAATTACCCCTCTTATATCCAGGGAAACGAGGGGAGAGATTAGTGCTGCCACATGATGGGACACTGTTTCTTATTTTAGAGGCATATCTATTTTGGATGCAGTTGATTCCAACGTAAAAGCTGAAGGCTGAGTGTATGTTCCTGTTGCATAAAGGCAGAAATCATTTGTTTAAAAATAATAAAAACAATGTTGAGATAGTACATAGAGTCATAAGGAATCGGGGAGGCTCAATGGAGAAAACTTAAAACTAGAGCTTGAAATCACACCACAGGTAGCCCATAAACCAAAGAAATCCTGTGTGGAGCTGGATGTGCCTGGAAAGCTCTAAGAATGATGAAAGGCCGTGCTTGCAGGCCACATAAAGGCTTAGAGTTTTATCCTAAGGACAATGTAATGTCTTTAAAAGGTTTGAGTGGGAAGTTACTTGGTTGAACATCACTCTAGCTGAAAGATGGAGAACAATTTGGAAAGAAGTGGATATAGACATGGGCAGGGAAGTTAGAAGGCTGTAGCGATGGTCCCAGTAGAACTAATCTTCAGTGAGACTACTGCAGTAGTGATGATAAAACAGAAAATCAGATAAATTAAAAAAAACTATTGAAATACTGGTGGATTTAAAGGGATAAGAAGGTGTCAAAGCTGACTACTAGATGTCTATATACTATATGACGATAGTACCACTAAGACAGAGAATACCAAATGAAGACTTTGGTGAAAAAAATTTATGGGTTCAGATGTGCATATATTGAGTATTGAAATGTCTCTGACGAATTCAAGAAGAAACATCAAGTAAGCAAGTGAACATAAATTCTGAAGCAAAGAGAATAAACATAAGCTATAAACATTAATCTGCAAATAATCTCCTTAAAGGAGACTGTTGAAGCCATTAGCTTAAATGACTTTATCTAGGGAGAGAATATAGAGTAAAACAAAGAGATGGCTAAGAACCAAGCCTTTAGAAAATCATGGGTACACAATACTACAGAAAATGGAGAATAGATAGCCAGAATTATGGGGGAATAACATATTTATTTACTCAAATATTATTTAACACCTCCACATGCAAGGAACTGATCTAGATGTTAAAATCACAGTTGTAAAAAGTAAAGTTTATGTTTTTATTGAAATTAAATTCTAGTTGGGGAGGAGCAGATGAAAGGGCAAAGAGCGAAGAAAGACAATGACAAGTAAACAAATAAAATAATATGATCTCACACTGTAGAGATTTCTACCATAAAAATTAAATAAAAAACAGTAATGTTCTAGCTAAAAGAAGAGAGAAAAAACATTTCAAGAAGGATAAAGCCATTACATCTTCAAGAGATCAAGAATTAGAAGGTCTGAAGAAATGAAAGATAAAAGGAAAAGATAGTTTCTTGATAATTTTATCAAGAATTCAGAAAAAAATATTTCCTCTGCTCCTTCTTTTGGAAACATAACCCTATTCCCTCCCATAAATTCCTTACATCTTGTGTAGATGGGGACTGTCCTGAAGAAGCAGCAGGAGCAGTTGACACTTTACCTAAAAAAGCTCAACGTACCATATCGCTCAGGCTGAGTAATGGACTTAGAAATGGACTCTGTTCAACACTGTGACAATGGAACTCCTTAATATGCTTTCATGACCAAGCTTTGGGAAAGATTCTTTCTTACCAGCGTGTGAGCCAGAAGTGTATGAGGCCAGGAAAGCTGGAAGCAATTTTTTTCACTGCGGTGGGTTGAAGCATGTATCCCCGCAATTGTATGTTCACCAGGAACCTCAGAATATGACCTTATTTGGAAATCAGGTCTTTGCTTATATAATTATTTGGGGCTCTTAAGGTGAAATGATCCCTAAAACAAATGACTGATGTCTTTATAAGAAGAAGAGAGGACATATAGGATACCTAGGACAGGCCATGTGATGAAAGCAGAAACTGAGATGAGGCAGGTCTGAACGAATGCCAAGAACAGTCAGAAGCCATCAGAAGTTTAGAAGAGGTAAGGAATGATCCTCCCTAGAGCCTGCAGAGGGCACTTGGGCCTACTGATTTTGGACTTCTAACCTCCAGAAGTGTGAGAGAATAAATTTCTAGTCTTTCAAGCCACCCAGCTTGTGGTATTTTGTTATGCTTAGCCTTATAAAACTAGCACGCCTACCATGAATAGAAAACTAGAAGAGGTAATAAGGGCAAGAACAAACACCAGAACATGGAAAAGAAGCTGTAAAGACTAGAATAATATTTTTGTGCCTCGAGGTTCAGAAGGATCTAGATCACTCCTTTCCTTAGAGTTGGCCAACAAATTTTCCTTGCTCCTAAACTAATTTAATTTATTTACTTTTTGTCTCTTTTATTGGAGGGAAGTCAAAATAGTACAATATCTTCTGTGAAAGGTTTTATGGGAAAAAAAAATTTACCTTCACAAACAGGAACTTTTCCAGTCCAGGTGTTATCAGATCTACACACCCTGTGTTCTGTTCCACCTGCTAAGAAGAAGCCAGGCTGACAGGTATAAACCAGTGTATACCCATGGGATGGAAGGTCCATTCCTACTACATTTGCATGAACAGGAGTTTCCGGCTGCTTACAGCTGTGGGCTATGTTAAAAAAAAAAGAGAAAAATGTTCGTTTTTATAGACATGTTAAGAAAATTTTGAGACTGGAGTCATGATATATTTTTAAAGGCATGTCAATGCCTTTATATAAATAGTGTTTAAAATAATTACTTAATGAATCAAAGGAAATACATAAATGTAAATATACATTCTGATTTTATAGACTAGCATTTCCTAAACAATCTTCTGATAAACATTATGTTAATAGGTAAATGGAGGGGGGAAAAGACTGTGGATAATTAAGCTCATAAATGTATACTACATCATCATTTTAGAGTCACAATGCACATTAACATTTTAAAGGTCACATGGTAAAATACTTCTTAAAGTTCCTCAAACTCAAATTTTCTATGCCAGTTTAGAAAATATTATTTTATAATTTCTAAAATGTATTACATTTACTTTAAATTATAAAACATTTTTTTCTAAAGTTAAATCCAATTACAGCAGTGGTTCTCAACCTGTGGGTTGCGACCCCTTTGGCGGTAGAACGACCCTAAGACCATCCTACATATCAGATATTTACATTATGATTCATAACAGTAGCAATATTACAGTTATGACGTAGCAACGAAAATAATTTTATGGTTGGGTCACAACATGAGGAACTGTATTTAAAGGGCCAGAAGGTTGAGAACCACTGAACTACAGCTTTTTATATCATTCTGATATTACTAATTCCTAATATAGAAAGTAAAATTTAACATTTTTTCTACCTATGAACTTTTCTGGTCATATTTTTGACTTATATGCTAGTAGTATTTTTTCAATCATTTAATTTTTTATTTCCCTTTTTCATTTCCTCTCACTCCTAATTCTCTACCTTGATTCCACTCTACCTAAACTTATGGCACTTCTTGGCCCTGACCCCCAGTTCACCTGTTTTGTGTATTTTAAAGACCATGTGTTTCTCAATCAGAAATAGATGCTGCAAGAACTTTTTCCCTAAATAAGACACAATTTCTGATCATTTGTTCATGGATAAAAATTCATAAAAGATGGTCACTGAGAAAAGTATTCTGTGGACAAATTTGTTTGGAAAATAAATTTCTCAATGGAGACTTACAGAACTATAAATAACATTTTTAACACTGTGATAAACATTGTATTACATGGTTTATATTTAATTCAATTCAGTTAATGAAATTTAACCCTCATGGGGGAATATTGCTAAGGATAAACACAAAGTCTGTCTCTGCTACATTCTTAATTCCCACATTAAGCACATATTAAAATTCTGAGGTGCTTTTCAGTAACAGAAGCTGTTTATCTTCATTTAAATCATCATGTTCTAAATGTAGATCATCAGAGAATCTTGATTTACTATGAACTACCTAGCCACGTTCCAAACAGCTGTTCTAACGTACACACTGAGGAATTCTCTTTTAAGAGATTTTCCCATATTTAAATATAAACCAAGCGGGCATATGACATGACTCAGTGTACTGTTTGGGTGCGTTTCAGCAAGCTTCAGGTCCGCAGGGGCTCCCGCGATCATTAGAGTGGCTAAGAACAGGGCTGGAGTACATTTGTAGGTCTTTATTTAACTTCAGCAAATCCTAAACCTTCTATACCATTCTCCTCCCTCTTACTCTTTATTCTGTCCCCCAAGAGGATCAGAATGTATAAAGATGGAGGAGGAGATAAGAAAGAGGAGATGGGCGGGAAAGAAGAGATAAATAACTCACCAGCTAAAATTTATTTCTGTTGGTCAGAAAAGATGGTTTAGTGACCGTGAACTTCATTCAAATTTAATTTGTACGCAAGCGTTCTCAATTTAGGGTCAGTGCATATTTACCAGCTCTAGGAAATCTTGAAGTAATATTGAAATTCTTGGTCAAGGTGTACATGCATGTTTCCTTAGATGGGTTTTTCTAGCATTCCTCAGATGCTCAGAGAGTTTCACAAGTGATAAGATTTAGAGTCACTATGCAGGAGCCTCCTGTATCTGAGTATTTCAGATTCATAGTGTAGATCTATAAACCTAAAGACTAATCATTATCTAAAACTACCAGGTGACTAAACTGAACACAATTACAAGAACTCTTAAAGAAGAAT
Source organism: Myotis davidii (assembly GCF_000327345.1). Classification (NCBI taxonomy): domain Eukaryota; kingdom Metazoa; phylum Chordata; class Mammalia; order Chiroptera; family Vespertilionidae; genus Myotis; species Myotis davidii. Next base: position 243,675 of record NW_006285038.1, read on the forward strand.
AAAATTGTGCCTTATGCCTTCTGCCTTCTTTAGAAAGAATGCTTCCCAATGGACATAGGGTTATGATATAGTAATAAACTTATATACATGGATTAAGATTTATAATAGTCTAAAACATCAATGTGATGCATCTGTGGTATGGATATATGTTTATTTTCACCATTAGAAGGAAAATGCATATAAGTACATTTGTAGGTCTTTATTTAACTTCAGCAAATCCTAAACCTTCTATACCATTCTCCTCCCTCTTACTCTTTATTCTTTCCCCCAAGAGGATCAGAATGTATAAAGATGGAGGAGGAGATAAGAAAGAGGAGATGGGCGGGAAAGAAGAGATAAATAACTCACCAGCTAAAATTTATTTCTGTTAGTCAGAAAAAATGGTTTAGTGACGGTGAACTTCATTCAAATTTAATTTGTACAGCAAGCGTTCTCAATTTAGGGTCAGTGTATATTTACCAGCTCCAGGAAATCCTGAAGTAATATTCAAATTCTTGGTCAAGGTTTACATGCATGTTTCCTTAGATGGGTTTTTCTAGCATTCCTCAGATGCTCAGAGAGTTTCACAAGTGATAAGATTTAGAGTCACTATGCAGGAGCCTCCTGTATCTGAGTATTTCAGATTCATAGTATAGATCTATAAACCTAAAGACTAATCATTATCTAAAATTACCA
>NW_006285038.1:245161-295482 GCF_000327345.1 Myotis davidii
AATCCTCACCTGAGAACATGTTTTTATTGATTTTAGAGAGAGAGAATGGGAGAGAGTGGAAAAGAGAGAGAAAGAGGAACACTGATGTGAGAGTGAAACATCAACTGTTTGCCTCCCACACACTCCCCAATAAGGGAACAAACCTGCAACCTAGGTATGTGCCCTGATGGGGAATCAAACCCATGACCACTCGGTGGTATAAGGGACAATGTCCCAACTAACTGAGTCACATGGGCAAGGGCCCTTTTATGTGATTTTAATGAATACTAAAGTTTGAGAGCAACTGATATAAAATTAAACAATGTAAGAAAATGATGAGAAAATGCATTGAAGTTAAAATACACATCATTTTAGTTTATGAAAAACGAGAGTACATTTCATTGGTTGACATGGATAGTTCACACAGCTGGGCTAAAATGGGAGGCAATGAAATATAGTTAAAAAGAAAACAGAGCCTGGCCAGTGTGGTTCAGTGGTTGAGCGTCAACCTATGGACCAGGAAGTCCGGTTTCGATTCCCAGTCTGGGTAGGTGCCCCAGTTGCAGGCTTGATCCCCGGTAAGGGGGCATGCAAGCGGCAGCCAATCAATGATTCTCTCTCATCATTGATATCTCTATCTGTCTGTCTCTCTCTCTCTCCCTCTCCCTTTCTCTCTGAAATAAATAAAAATGTTAAAAAAAAAGAAAGAAAAAAGAAAAAAAAAACAGACCCCAGACTAACCTATGTTTGGCTTTACTTTGGATCTGATCTTACTTAAATAAGGAATACCTCACCTCGTCTTTGAGATTTAACCTCCCGTCTATAAATAAAGATGATAAGATTATTTGTCTTGAGATTTGTTTTGAGGATTAAATAAAATAGGATATATATAATCTATTCCACACAGGGATGGCACATAAGTTTTAAATAAATTCTAGCTATAAGTATTAAGTCAGAGACATAAGTAAGAATCAAGGGTCTCAAATGGCAAGCTGTGACATTTGAAAGCCTTTTTAAATAGAAGCAAAGTTGCTAAAGCTTTAAGAGCCAGTGAGAAGTGGCCTAGAAAGTAATCTCTTTGGAAAATTAAGTGGACATCGTATGGAGAAACTACTAAACAAAATGAATGATGGATGGCGGTTCTGATCGCAAGGCTGGCGCTGACATTTCAGAAATGAGTGGATAAAAGCTGGGCTGACGGGTGGAAGTACATGGGGGAAGGAAGCTGTTTACCCAAAATAAATTACAAGAAAAAACCACCATGATTTATTAAATGATTAGAGATGGAGGAATAGTTAGGGCCTGCCACTTTATCCTTCCCCAACAGCAGGAAGCTGAGAAGGCTCAATCGCTGCCTTAGTACTAACACAGATACCTGCTTTCTGCTTTCCCCTTAGCTCCTACTCCCACCTGCTAAAGCAACATGAGGCTGAGCCTAAGGTGACACAGTTTAATACAAGATTCTATGTGGACCTTGAGACTAGCTAAATCCACTATTTCTCACACTCTCATTATCTGCCAGAACTATGCTACAACAGCGACATTCAATTCCAATAGTCATTCTCTTGGAACATCATTTACCTGTCTAGTTTCCTCGGATTGTGTCTCTCATAACACATTCACTTTAGCCTTTAGGAGATCTCTTACCCCTGATTGCCCCATTTTGTCCAAGGCTGCTATACTGCCCAATGCCAGAATGCTGCATTCCACACAAGCAGTGGCCTTCCTATTATGTTCCGGAGCATGCCATTCACCTACGCCCTGAGGGTGTACAATATGGTGCTACAGACTTTTACTTTCTCCGAAGGCCTGGATTACGTAACTGATCATTGTAGATTTTGCAATTCTGTTCGTCAAACAGTTCTTCAAACCGCTGTCAATCCTACAATCCTACTTTAGGCTAGATCTCAGTTAAGGGTGCCCCCTTTCACCAATAAATCTTCCCTCATTTCATCTACCACCAAATTTGGACCTTCAAAAATATATTTATAGTTAAGGTTTCAAAAATGTATATGCTTTCTGTAATGTATTTTAAACAATTTTTTTATTTGTACTTTTGTTATGTGTATATTACACGTTTCACTTCCCACCCCCATCCAAAAAAAAAAAATTGGGAGAATTTCTAGTAAAAGGGATATATAATTCAAGGTTCATAAAATTGAAGTAGGAAGGTGGGATCATAAAAATAAAGGAATAACATATGTGTTTAAGATGAGATGCAGAGGGGATTTTCACTGAGCATCAATTTTGACCCTGAGCTTCCTGATTTAAGAAAATTTGATTTTTAAGGTATATTGTAAATTTATATTAAAAAATAATCAGATTTTAATTAAAAAATAAAATTTATGTTTTAAAGTTTATGTCGTATTCATCATTTAAAGATAATAAACACTAAGTAACATGTTTGCCTTATTTAATGTACTTAAGTACTAATTTTGATTATAAACTAGAAATCACACATAATCACCATGGTTATTTTGGTAGGGTGAACTCTCTTAGGGTTAAATAACTTGGGGTTAAACATCTAAGAGTCAGATTTAAAACATTTCATGTCTATAATAACTTTATGTTACAGGTCCTAAATCTAAATAATGTGCCTTCCAAATCTCAGAGCTCAATTTAAAGAGTGGTACAGCAGTTAATGAAATATGTATTTGGCATTTATCCCATAATTAATCTAGGTGTTGTATCAATCATTTTGACAGCTGCTCCCTTCACTAGCAATCTATTTCCAGAAAAAAATTATTCCAATTTTCAATATTTTAGATAAAAAGATAAATTATAATCAGTATTATTTTCAATACTAGAGTTATCATCATCTCTAGACTATATATTCTATCAAGAGGTAATATATAGTCTTATATATTAGTAAGTATATCTATGTCCAAAAAATCTACTATTATAAATCTATGTAGAAAAGAAAAGTGAATTAACACATTAAAGAGAAAATTAAAAAAATGCCTTTGCAATTCATAACTTTCTCCTTTCTCTTGTCCCTCCCAGAGGTGGGGTTACTATAGCTGAGTTTACTTAACTCATCATTGGCCACTTGATAAAATAAGAGATAGATACAAAAGGGACTATTCTGTTTCTCTGGCAATTTGGAACTGAGATTGAGGCAATTAATCACTTCTCTATGCGGTTGAGATGTTAATAGAAGTGACGCACCCCTGGCCATATGGCCAATCTGCAGAGAGAGAAAATGTGGTAAACACAGAAGAGTGGGGACTGAGTATTGGAGTCCAGTTCCTAAATTCTGGGCTTGATGACTCTCACTTAATTCCTTCTCTGTGTCTCAGACATGCCCGGAATTTGATTTGTAATGCCTTTAGCTTAAGCTAGCACAAAACCATATATTACTTGCAAGAGTTTTTCTCAACTGATATAGATGGCTTTTCTAGTTATATATGACCATATTCATTACAATCTACCAATAAATTGATATTAGAACTAGAATTTTTAAAACTCTGTTGGCTCTATACAGATTTAGTAAATATAATTATACACTTATAGTAAATATAATTAGTGTATATATATATATATATATGTATCTGTATACACACACACACACACACACACACACACACACACACCAGTCATATGCATTTGCAAAAGTTAATGTCTTTTTAAAATATGTATCTTTATGATTTCAGAGAGGAAAGGTGAGGGGAAGAGAGAGAGAAACATTGATGATAAGAGAGAATCATTGATTGGTTGCTTCCTGCACACCTCATACTGGGAATTAAGCCTGCATCCCGGGCATGTGCCCTGACTGGGAATCTCGAACCATGACCTCCAGGTTCATAGGTTGATGCTCAACCAATGAGCAACACCAGCTGGGCAAAAGTTGATGTCTTTAATTGAATATACTCAATATATCATTTGCAATTATAATAGAGATTAATATAATTTATATGTACACCTAACCATATTTGAAATCTAGTCAAATTCATATTTACCTCGATAGAATATAATAATCTAATATAGTTTTATTAGCCAAATAGTATGAATTTGGGGGTAGGTTAAGTTTGTAACAACATTTTTTTCTTAACCCATTGATTGTTAGAGAGTGTGGAAGGGAGGGAGAGAGACCGAGAGAAGGAAACATCCATATAAGAGAAACACATCGATTGGTTGCCTCCTGCCCGCACCCCGACTAGGGCCAGGGATCAAGCCTGCAACCAAGGTATGTTCTCTTGACCGGAATCGAACCCAGGACTCTTCAGTTCTTGGACCAATGCTCTATCCAGTGAGCTAAACTGGCTAGTGCTGTAACAACATTTTTAATGATTATAATAGAATTCTTAAAATTCAGTTAATAATTCTATTCATTTCATTGGATAGCTATTCCAAACTCAATTTTACTCATTTCTAGTTCCATGATATCAAAAGGTATTTACTAGAAAGGACTCATATTTTTCAGATAAAAAAAAACAAAACACGTGATATGATGCACAGACATTCACATCACAATTGTGTGTTCTGTCAGGATATTGTCAATGACTTGTGATGAAAGCCAAGTCACACCTGTTTCAGCTTCTTTGTCCATATAACGAGGACTAATGCTGTTTGGCTAGTTGTCCAATTTTCAGGACTTAGATCAACTGATAAAACCTTTTATGTACTTACGAATCTAAAGTTTTCTAAAAACATCAATATAATAGAGCCTGAGACACTTTTTTACACTTTTGTATTATCTAGGGAGGCCGGAGGCAAACTGGGAGAGTTGGAAATGCTATCAAATCAATGTTCATACTGAGCCTGAACTGTAGATAAATGAAAACTATTTTTAGCAACAAAAACATGGCACCTTTGATGAATACTTTCTTTAGAAATAGATGTTCTTCAGGCTCACATTGAATTTCACATAAAATAGCACAGTTTAGAAAAGCCTGCAAAACAAGGCAGCTGGGTAATGTGTAAATTGACAATTTCCTTTTAGAATCAGTATGCACTTTGGCTCCCCTTAGGCCCTGTAATGAAAAACGCGCTGAATCTCTACATAAAATCTAAATGGGAAAACGAGAGAACAAGAAAGTCAGCCACACATGACTGGGCATGTTAAAGAATTTGTAATAGAACAGTCCAACTACGGGCTGTGTAACAATAGGTTATGGTTAAATTATTTTTTCAGATATTTCCCACATCAATGACAATATGTAAAAAATATGTATTATATGTGCATTATAAAGCAAAACTATTTTAGTCTTATTGCTTTATTGAATAGTCACATTTGATGTAATAGCGAACTCTTGTCTCAGTTGTCTCTCCTTTAACCTATTTCATCTTTATTTTCTCCCACTGCCCCACATTTTCCTGTAGAGTTTACTCATTTACTACCTCACATACTCTTACTTACCCTCTCTTATGTACTATCTATTGCTTATATATTTTCCTATGCTCCTAGCTATGTCCACTTTTCCTTTTCTTTCATCTTTATGGTCAGTTAGGCTATTATTCTTGACGCATATTTTCCTTCTCTTTATTTCCTTTTATGGCCATTCTTTTGTTGTCTGTTACCTTTTTATAGTATGTTTATAAGTGCAGTTATAAACGTAACTTTTCTTCTGCTTGCATCAACAGGGCTAAATGCACGTGAACCAAAGAAGCCTAATGATATAGTTTTATACTAAATGGAAATATTTATTTAAAGCACTCACTTGAAATCCAAATGTACTGTTCTGAGATCCATGCCGGGGCACCCCTGGGTTTTCACATGACGTACGAGTTGGTTCTAAAATGAAGATCAAAAACATAATATTTCTTCAAAATTTACTACTACATTTTTTTCAATTTTGTTGATCATTTTATTTCTCATCTATAAACAGCATTTGCACAGAGTATTTCTCTCATACAAAACAATTTTAAGTGATATCTGCTATAATGAAATGGCCTTGGGTATTAATAAAGGGTGTAAATCTAATAGCATGTCACCATGGATAGAGCCTACTAATCCTAAAGCCAGAAATTCAGTTAAACTGCATTTTATATAAATGATGCAATTATTGAACTCTGAAGCCTGTTTTTGCAACTCTGTGGATAAAAATTTAAAGAAAAATGAAGGATATGAAAGAGGAACACACGCATAAAATATTTGCCCAAGGACTTTGATAAATTATAATCTCAGGTAGAATAATATCCCCCTCAAGAAGTAAGAGCTTTGCCCACACACAGGACTTAGTTACTTGGAGTTTTCACTGATAGCTGAAGGAGATTCAGACACAGGAATGGTAGGGCTGGTCGTCCATGAGGTGGCTAGTTTGCATGACAGATCACCTGGTTAGTTTAGCAAGTGTGCCATGTAGTTTTAGGGTTGCAGTAATGTACTTTGACAACCTGCCAGTTATAAAAATTGTCACAGGCATGTCAAGTAAGCAAAGGAAGTAGAGTCAATAATAATGGAAGAACTACGGATGCTGCCAAACGGATACCAGGCTTCTCGGGGCTGATCACTTCCTGAGGTACAGCAATGTCTAATCACTATGTTGTACACCTGAAACTAATATAACATTGTATGTCAAAAGTAATTTAAAATAAATTTAAAGAGAAAAAAATGAAGTGCCCTGGCTGGTATGGCTCAGTTGGTTGGGCTCAGTTGGTTGGTTGCCCGTTCAATTCCCAATCTGGGCACATGCCCAGGTTGTGGCTCAATCCATGCAGGAGGCAGCCAATTGATGTTTCTCTCTCTCTCTCTCTTTCTAAAAATCTATTTAAAAGTCTTAAAATAAGAAAATAAACTAAGAGCCATTTTAAATCAATATATCTTTTGTGTATTTTTGGAGCAAGTTTAATTTCATTTGCATATGTTTTATTAATGCTAAAGATCTATACTAATGTTAGTATTTAATAATGCTATTAATATAAAAGCTTTTTACTTTTTCACTTTATTGATAAAAAAATTTCAAATGTTTCTTCTGGAAGATTTGCGTGCTAAAAATAATATCCTATGTTTTACTAATATTAATTTTCAGTGTTTCTAATTGCTTCTATATTTCACATTTGTTTTCCACATTCAGTCAACCATAGTTTATAGGAAAACCGTTAAATGTCACCACTACCTCTTATAAGCAGAATTACTGAGCGTAACCAACCTTCCATTGATATTACCTATGCAGTGAGGTGAGGAACCACTCCAAGTGCCATCCGCTTGGCAAATCCTGGTGCTCGCTCCCACTAATATGAAAGGAGAATTGCAGCTGAAAGCAACCTCCGACTGGTAGATAAAGCTTTTGCCTTCTCGCTTTCCTTGGGCAGGTGTACCAGGGTCACCACAGAACTTCGCTGGAAGTGAAAAAAAGACAATGATGATAAAGATTTAGGATTCATCGGAGTAAACAATTTAGAAAGATGGTGAGAACTAACTGGAATATTAGACTAAAGTGACATGGAGTCCATGTTAGTCTATTCCACTCATTTAGCCTTTGTCTACATGAACACTGCATGTTTGACTCAGTGTAATATTTTAAAAATTAGTCTGACTCAGATATTTTCCACCTAGTAGTACTAGTAATTTCAGTTTCTAAAATAATATTGGCCGGAATCAAGCCACACAGCATTTGTGTATAAGGGCTGCAAAGGTGAAATGTAATCCTGACGGCTCTGCCAGAGAAAACCAACCCATCATGTCCAGTTTGTCCCTCCAGACTGCAGGGTAAAGTACATGCTTATTGGTTTTGCTGTCCTCTGTTGAACAGTCAGAGCACATACCATGGTATTTTGTTTCTTCCTCGTCAAAATTCTATGGGGAATGTTTTAAAACAGTTTTTTAATTAATCCTAACCCGAGTATATATATATTTTTTCAATTGCTTTACAGAGAGTGGAAGGGCCGGAAGGAGGGGAAGGAGGAGAGAGAGAGAGAAACAGGGATGTGAGAGAGACACATCGGTTGGTTGTCTCCTGGAAGCACCCTGACCGGGGTGGGGAGCAAACCACAACCCAGGTACGTGCCCTTGACCTGGGATCAAAACTGAGACCCTCCGTGCACGGGGCTGAAGCACTGTGAGGATTGTGAGTGTTGTGTTTTTAAGAGAAAGGCAAACCATCAGAGTCTAAAACTAGACAAAACTAGGAATCTCAATGGTCTACAACAACCTCTGAAGGGATTAACTTGACAGGATTTCTAAATAAATTGATTAGATGATTCCATTCAATGTCTATAATCTATCTATCTATCTATCTATCTATCTATCTATCTATCTATCTATCTATCTATCCCGTTTAACTATTAAAAGAAAGATAGTATTTTAGGTAGTTTTAGATACTTGGACTTATCAGTAAACAAACTAAGATTCCTGCCCTTGTAGGTTGTATGTATTTGTGAGAAAAGCAAAACTAAACAAGTACAGTTAGAATGTGTGAAGGTGGTAAGTCTTCAGAGGAAAGGCAGTGTAGGTGAGGATCAGAACGGGGGAATGTGTGGATGAGCTAATGGCGAGGGTGAGAGCGGATTTGTAATAAGGTGGCAAGGCTGTCGCTAACTGAGAGAAGATTTGGAGGAAACAAAGCATTTGGCCATGCTGATATCCCAAGGGAGAGCATCCCGACAGAGGAGAGGGCATTGCCAGCCCCATCGGGCACGCTGGGAGAAGAAGGTCAGTGTGGCTAGAGCACAGTGTGCTTGCAGAATGTAACAGCGGGTGAAACCAGATGCTTTCAAAGCTAGTGGATAACCAAGGTAAAGGTACATATATACTATGCTTCCAATTTATTTTAATGGAAATACATAATTTACCATTTTAACTATCTTTACATGTGCTCATTTTTTTAAAATTTGTAGATTTATCACCTAAAAACTTACTTCCCTACAAAACAAACAGCAACAACCAAATGTTATAAATTCTGCCTTCAGATGGCTATAAGTTTGAGTGACCATAAAGTGCATTATCCCAGCCAAGGCACTTTGTGAGTGAAAGGGGGATTCTAACCAGATCAGATGACTACCAGGACAACAGGAGTGAACTAGGAAAGCTCCAGGTGAACTGGAATGGATGCATACCCTAATTATGGAATACTTCAGCCTTAAGCTCAATGGTCAAAGAAAGATCTTCCCTGAAATTTAAGGCACTGCAAGAAAGTTAAATTTTCAGACCTCATTTTAGAAACCTTTCCCCCTATTTAAACAGTTAAGATTAAAAGTGGTCATAAACAAAGAATAAAACCAAATAAATTAAAGGAAAATTTGAGAGTAAAGTAAAACAGGAAAAATAAACATTTTTTGTTGTGTTTTGTTTCAATTTTCAGCATTTCTAATATACTGTTAACATTACTGCTATTTGACATACAAGCATTTCTAGCAATATAACATTAAGCCCTAGGCTCCTAGGCCAGGGTCCCAGTCTTACTAATTATATCTCTAGCACATTTTGAATTTAATGGCTATTTTCTCAGTGAGCATTATCAGTGGACATTTTAGCTTCACCAACTGTTTCTATTACTAAGTTATTTCATAACTTATTTCTGAATAATTTATCTTCTATATTTCTGCTGGGTCACTCATCTTTAAATCTTAACCAAAAAAGAAAGACGGGACATATACCCACTTAAACTCCTCAATTCTCTCCCCACCCCCATCATTCCATCTGTTTCTATCAGCAGATTTTCATATACTAAACCGCATCTACATGCATGCTTAAGCACTGACTTGTTCAGCTTTATAAGCAACAAAATTCTCATGTTTATATTCTTGTACATGTCTGCTTATGTACAGGTGCACATGTACAAAACATTTTGTAGGGCATATACCTAAGATTTCTGGGCCACCGACTCTGCACATCTTTAACTTTACTATACCATATAATAGCAATTAATTATTCAAATGCTATGTCAATTTAAACATCCACCAGGACTGTATAGAGTTTACATCGCACACTTTCGTCGCCCACACTTGATGTCCAATTTTGTTTTTCAGTAAACCAATTTTGTTTTAGTAAATAGTTGTTCATGTCTTTGGCCCATCTTTATTGTTTTGTCTCTTTTTGTTTCAGGGAATCTTTATATGTTCTATACATTATTATTTTTCATGCATATTACATTATTCAAGTTTCTCATTGGTCCTTTCATAATGAGAAATGAAAACTTTTTAATGTACCTGATTTTTTTCATCTTTCATCTATGAGTGGAGCTTTTGCAACTTGTTTAAGACATCCTTTCTTACTCCAAGGTCATATAGATAGTCTCTTAATGTTAAAAACATTAATATTTAAGTTCAAGTTCTTCATGAATCTGGCATTGACTTACTATTTGGTCTGAGAGGGAGATCATGTGTGTGTGTGTGTGTGTGTGTGTGTGTGAAAATGAATTGCCTTGTTTGATTAACTGCAATGTCTGTTCTTTCCCCCACTGCTTTGCTCTATAATGTACCAAGTATCAATTAATGATTCTGTGCTCTTTATTATGCTGCTTTACTTTCTATCCCTGCACCAATGCCACACTGTTTTAACTTCTATAGCATCCTCAGTTTTGATACCTGCAGAGGACTGCACTGCATACGAGATACAGCAGTGCACAGAAACATAATTTCTAAGGAGCATAAACCTGAATGGAGGGCATCATTCACATAAACAAGGTTAGTAAAATGTATAGTTGTTATAAGGAGAAAAAAGAAGAAAAGATAGGAGACTAGTAAGGAGAAAAATAAAGTCTAAAAGGGCAGTGTTATACACCAGCATTTAAAATTTTAATTATGGTGACGAGAGAATACTGAGAAGAGGGACTCTGAGTAAAGAGCTAAAAATAAAAGGAAATTTCTAGACAAAGTAAACAGTGAACACAAAAATCTCTGATGTCAAAGCAAGGCTGAGTGCGCAATTAAAAGTAAGGAAGCCTGTGGTATTTGTCTTTCACATGATCTCACTTACATGTGGAATCTAATGAACAAAATAAACTGATGAAAAAATAGGTCCAGAGGCACAGATGTATGGAACAGAATAGCCGATCTCAGTGGATATGGGAGAGGAAGAGATGAACCGGAATCATATATGTATATATACATAACTCATGGACAGAGACAATAGTGTGGGGGAGGCCTGGAGTGGGAGCTGGGTGGAGAGGAGCAGGAAGAGGGGGGATGGGGAACATCTGTAATACTGACAACAATACAAAGTAAAGGCACGGAAGCCTATGTGCCTGGAGAAGAGTGGATGAGGGGACAACAGGATATGATGGGATCAGGGAAAAACAAAACGTTTGCATGAGCCTATAGGCAATCTGGCTTCTGCTCCGAATGAGATGAGAAGACTGGAGGGTTCTGGGCAGTTTAGTGGGTTAGCTCTGGCTCACTCCAAGGCCAGGGGACAGGGTGAGCACTCCTCTTTCTGCCACATGCTGGGAAGGAAAAGACTAGGAACAGGATAGCACTGAATGTCTCTGAGTGAGTACTGCCTATATCATGTGTTACAATAACTTATGTAACATGGAAATCTGGCTTTTTTTGTTTTGTAATCTTCCAAATTAGTCTTGAAGGGATATATAATGTATAGCAACCTCTGCAAAAAAAAAAAATATCTTACCTCTACTTTTACCTTAGTAATTTTTGATGTATAATTACAATCATTATCATGGCAAATACGATAATAAGAACTCGATTTGAATAAACATGTAGAAGTGACATGAATTTATTGCAGAAAGAAATTTGGGGTTAAATTAGAACATTCAGCTGAGATACACTGGACTTATTAAAAAGAATAATTTTCTGGCAGATTCAGCTCAGAAGGTTTCTATTTTGAGGAATAATTTTGAAAATTAAGTAAAGTTTACAAACAAATGAATTTAGCCTGAACTTTAGAGTTCAAGCAGAAGGCACACAATGGTTGGATGAAAAGTGGCTACATTAGTAAATACTGATATTTCACTAAACTTTACACATTGGAAGGAGTTTAACAATCTCATATTTATTCTGGCAAAACTTGGAAATTTTAAACAACAGTTGTAAACTCAGGAAAGTAGTTCTAAGAGAGTGGAAGCAGGAAAATATCATTGTAAGTATGGAAATTATACTTACGTAAGCACTGTGGCACTTCCCCACCCCAGGTACCGTTCCTTACACAGGTCAGCACAGCAGGAAAGGAGAGCTCATAGCCTGGAGAACAGATGTAGCTAATACTAAAGCCCCAGTCGAAATTTGTTCCTTCCAACCTTCCATTAGAGATCTGGGGAGGAGTTGCACAGGTAACAGCTGCAATTACATTGAAAGCGATTAGACACAGCTGCTGAGCTATCCTGGGTATGGAAAATAAATGAATAAATATCATTAGGAGAAGCATATGTGCTAACTTAACCTTTTGAAGGACAATATGGTGTGACACGTTTTATTCTTCTGGTTGTATCCCTGAAACATACCCAGAATTAATCCCTCTAGAATGCGACTATTTCTTGACAACATAATGGCTACGGGTTGAGATTCTCTTACAAAATGACAAGCTGCCGGATATCTGAGGGAAAAAAGGCTGATCTTCTAACCAGTATTGTAACTGATACATTCCAATGACCTTTAGGTAGACTGGGTTATTTGGCTATATACAGTGCATCAGCACGTTGGCAAGGAATTTGGTAGTAATTCTGTGACATTTCTGAAAACGCAAATCATGTAGCTCATTAAAATATCCAAACTGGTCCTATTCAACACTTAGATTCATATGTTAACATTTACTATAGAATTTTAAGTGTTTTATCAAAGTTTTAAACATTCATTTTTTAAAACTGTGTTAAGATGTCCTCAAGCAGAGATAGGTTGGATGAGGTGACAGAGATGAGAGGAAAGAGAAGGGTACCAACTACAAAATCTCAAAATGAGGAATGGTTATATTCTGATGGCTAACAACATATCTGAACAATTTTTGGAATTGTATATCATTGCCATTACTAGGATCAATTAATTATGTATGAAATAACTTCTAAAATATAAAATAACTGTTACATATTTTTATGGACTATGTACAGTGATCTGAGTCAGAAACTGTGAAATCAAGAAGAAAAGTACACATCAAAGTCATCCTTTTTGTTCGATTTTTTTTAGATGTCAGGGCGATACTAAACTGTCAATTTATAGATGTTAATAGACACCTGAATGAGAAATCTCAATTATTAAAGAATAATACTGTTATTATACAATATAAATTACCTTACATTGCATATACACTATTCCACAAGTAATCAGAAAAACTAGCAGAAAAATATGAAAATGTTTTCAAAAAAAGGTATAAGGTAGCAAATCTATGCTTATATTGACTAAAATATTAATTCTAGATTACATTCGTTAAACAAACAGTTTCTCTGTCTCTTTAAGGAAAAATTACAGTTTTGTAATTCCAACTGACTATTCTCAAACTACTGAAAGGTTTTCTCTCTATCCATGAATTACTTGACCAAAATGGACTATCAGATTAAAATTCTGACAGTGATTTTAAATTGGCATGAGCAAGAATTTTACAACATGTAATACCTGACTATTTCGTCAGGGCACTGACCACTTTTCCCTTAGATTGTCAAATTTAAAAAATGCCAACAACCAACACAACAATAGCCATCCAGTGTGAATGGCCTGTCTTGAACCATAAATACATAGGTCATAGAATAGACTGCATTTTATTAGTCATGTCCCATAATAAGGTTGCATCTGATTGGTTAATTCTTGGAACTAGAAATGCTTATATATAAGTATAGGCACCTGATTTTTTAAAAAGTCACTTTGGAGTAGGTAATTACTTTTATTATTTTTTTTGTAAGTCAATCAAAATTATATCTATTAGATACAGATTGACAAAAAAATACAATCTATTTTTTGGAATGCCACAGAATTTTCATAATCAGTTTATGTGTGCCATGAAATAAATGGTTGGAAATTGCTGTTCTAAATCATTAAGGTTATATCAGCTTTTAAATATTCATAAGTTAACATAAATAGCAGCGTACATGATATTTTTGTTGTTTGGGTTGCATTAAAGTTCAGTCACTACTCACAATAAAATAAAAGATTTTTTGAAATAGCTTTACGTTCTATATATTATTATCATCTGTATGGTTTAAAAATAAAAACTGAATCATTCTTTGTTAGTTTCAAAAAAGTGAAACAATACATGAAACACTATTTAAATCTACTTTAAATATGCATACTAAAAAAGGAACTATGTGGTAGTGATAACATAAATAATTAAGAAATTATTATACCTCTACAGGTTGGCATTACTCCACTCCATGTGCCATTAGTTGTACAAGTTCTGATTCTGGAACCATTCAATTCCATGGTATAGCCTGGCTGGCACATGTACGAAACATTGTGCCCAACCACATAATCATCTCCATATCTCAGTCCATTGGCTGGGACGCCTGGGTCTCCACAACTGATTACTATCAACATTGGATTCAAAAAGCAGATGGTTAATGTGGCATATATTTAATAGAGAAGAATAGCAAGCATATGGCATTCTTAATATATCAGTAGGGAAAATAGTTATCATGTTCATTTTTAATCATAAAACATAAGCATACTTAAATCACATACTAGCAATTCTTTCTTTTTAAATATATTTTATTGATATTTTACAGAGAGGAAGGGAGATAGAGAGTCAGAAACATCAATGAGAGAGAAACATCGATCAGCTGCCTCCTGCACACCCCCTATTGGGGATGTGCCCGCAACCCAGATACATGCCCTTGACCGGAATCGAACCTGGAACCCTTCAGTCGGCAGGCCGACGCTCTATCCACTGAGCCAAACCGGTTTCGGCTACTAGCAATTCTTGATTATGACCCGGTATGCTTATTACAGATTCTATACACATGGTTCAGAAATTGCCATTTAGACTTTGAAAAGGTTAAGTTTATATGCTATTATGTTGTAGGAAACTGTGACATGGTAACCTCATTTAACATATATTAAGTGATCATGAAGAAGCCATCCTATAGAATCAAGATTTCTAATGTAATATTTAAAATCCATATTCCTATATATGGCTATTGAAGTTTCTGATTTAGTAGACCTGCTGGATTGAGAGAGTATTTTCTCCACAGTGTTCCTCAATTTTCTATTATAATAGTTTTTAACTAAAACAATGATAGGTGTAAAAATAATACTTTTATTGAATAAATAAGAGAATGAATAAACTATAAAGTGTGAATTTATCATGTACAGGGTGGGATACATACTTTGGGAGGCTCGGTATAAAGTAAAAATGCTACAGCTAGGGATAGAGAGTTAAATTTCCCATTTCCACCAACTCAATGGCAACCCAGGTAAAAGAACAACCCAGAAAAAACGGGAACCTCTATTCTGGAATCCACTTGCTTCCTGGATTGGGTGTGAATGATGGGATTCCATCAAGGCTTCTGTCAAGCGCTTGCTAAATATGACTCAGCAAGGCCAGCCCAGGGCAGAGATAGATGCTACCTACTCTGCACCGAGACTTCATGAATACACCAAACTCTGACTTGCCCCATGCTACTTCCAGGTCTCTCAAGCAGGGTGGAGAACAAAGCTGCAGGGTGAGCCTCCCTCTGCTGATGACAGGATGGAACCTCTGAGCAGAGCAGTGGTGGGAATGGAGAGGCCAGGCAGGGACAGGGGTACCAGGTGGTGGGGGGCAAATGGCCCATAAACCCAGCCTAGGAAGACAGGAGGCAGGGGGCTGACAGAGTACATGAGCAGAGGCTCCGAACCCTCTTCACATGCTCCAGTGTCCCAGGGGACTTCAGTTACAAATCACACTTTCAAAGAGAATATTATTGATAAATCTGAGACAGCCCAAGCCCAGGGCCTCAGGCATGAGTTTCTATCAATTGCACTCACCCATAAAGCTGGCTCTGATTACGTATATTATCACCCAAAAACTTTCCAGAAGACTTATAACAGCATAGAAAATAAAAGATCAACCCTACTATGACATTTAAGAATAAGGCATCACAGAAAGTATATATAGGCCACCAAAGCACCTGCTGTTTTGAGTACATAATTTAAGCATGATTTGAGCAATGAACTGGCCTAAAAGCTTTCTTGCGGCTAAGAGAAAAGAAGGAAAAGAAAAAACATACCAGCTTACACTTTTTCTTTTCTGTAGATAAAATAAACGTGGCATACTTGCCTTTTACTATCACTTTTGCCTTTTGAATCTTTTTGTTTATAAAAGAGTATAAAATTACACCAGGTGAATCTGAGTTATATTCCCTCATTTTTATTTTTAAGTAATTCTTCCCAGAAATGTGAAAGTCTAGAGGGTTAAAAACTAAAAATAGATTAAATCATGGGAGACCTTTATAGTACTTTAATTACATTGTATTTATTAACTTAACCATTAAAAATGACGAATCTCAACATTTCTTTCATATTACTCTAATCTGTTGAGTTTGGGAAGTTTTTAGGACCAAGAATAATGGCCATTAAATTAAAGAACAATACTGACAGCACTCCCCCTGTAGCCCTCAGAGCCCTGGACCCAGTTTGTTGAACTAACACTCTTGAGTGTTCCTATTAGACTCCTAATAAGAATTTTGCATATAGAATGATTTTTGTTCTTTTGATTATTGATCATGAAAAGATTTTTAAATTATATAACTGAGTTGATATCAAATCCAGCTTATTTACCAAAAAACAGGTCATTTTATTTGCAGTTTCAAAATTCCTGAAAGTGAGTATACTCTTCAATTTATTTCGTGTTATTTTACTTTATGTTATTTTATATTTTTAATCTAGATTCCAATTAAGAGGAGGAAAATTAAAGAGAACACCCACAAATTGCTATTTTGTGGACTGCGCTTTACAGACTGAATTCGAATCCTGGCAAGAAAGGCCAGCTAACCGGGCGGGAAGGCACAGGAGCTGAGAGACAGCCACCAACCGAGAGGACAGAGGGTTTATTCTGCAGAGGCACAGGCACTGGGAGAGAGTTCTGCGTAGCGAGGCAGCATCATGAGTGGAACTTGGGACAACAGCTTCAGAAGAATTTGTTTGGTGACTTTCTAAGGAAGCAAAGGCCAGGCAAAGAGGCAGTTTCCAATAGCAACGATCTTTGTAAACAGCACCTGCTCCACAAGTCAATTCAATCATTACACCAGCTTGTTTTCAACAACAAAAATAGGCTTTTGGTCTTTTCGAGCAAAACCTTAGAATAGTAGCTCTTTAGAGCTTTACCTTAAAATTCAGAGACACCAGTGCGTGACAACAGAGTGCTATGGTTTATTGCAAGAAAATCTTTTCTAAAGTCACCAAAATCCTTAAGGACACAGCACTTAGGTACACACATAAGCATACACACACACAAATAAACTCCACCAAGA
Source organism: Myotis davidii (assembly GCF_000327345.1). Lineage (NCBI taxonomy): Eukaryota > Metazoa > Chordata > Mammalia > Chiroptera > Vespertilionidae > Myotis > Myotis davidii. Next base: position 262,408 of record NW_006285038.1, read on the forward strand.
CAGATGTTTTGTCTTGTTCTACACTGATGTATTCTCACAGCCTCATCTAGTACATCATAAGAGGTAAAGTAAATACTGTTTAAAGAATAAATCAGCGAATAGAATGCACAAGGAATAATTAAATAGTTCAAATTCTCAAAAACAAATATATTATTTAAACATTTAAATTTGTTTTTGTCCTGGCTTATGTGGGTCTGGTTAGAGGGTTGGCCCTTACACCTAAGGGTCATGGGTTGGATTCCCAGTCAAGGGCATGTACCTGGGTTGCAGGTTCATTTCCTGGCCCTGATCAGGTCCTGTGCAGGAGGCAATAAATTAATGTGTCTCTCTCACATTTCTGTCTCTCTGTTTCTCTCTCTCCCCTTCCCTTCCTCTCTTCCAGTCTCTCTCTCTCTAAAGAAAAAAATCAATAGAAAAAGTATATATGCATTTTTCAGTAAATAAGATCATACTACCCACACATTTATAACGGAATTCATTTTTTACTCAATATCTAATTGATATTTTTGTATGTAAATACACAGATCCATGTAACATTTTACTGACATACTACTCTCTTACATGTATGTACATGCAATATAATTCATGAAACCAAACCCCCGTGGATTAATGTTTGAGTTATCCCATTGTTTTCCTAATAGAGACAATGTAGCAGTATACATGCTAGCTCAGGCATCCTATGCATTTGCTTTGCCAGGTTTCAAGCCCAGAATAAAATTCTACTACAGCAGAATGAAGCTCCAGAAAGGTGATCCAATCTCTCAATTCACAAGTTGGTTTTCTTTTTAGATCTCAGTGAGGGAGATTTTATTTACCTTAATTTTGGCACTATTGACATTTGGGACCAATTCATTCTTGATCGGGTGAGGTTGCTTTATCACTAAAGCTCCTTAGCTTTGACCTCTGCCTGCTAGATACTGATAGCACCTCCTCTCACCTGCACTGTGACGGCCAAGAGTGTCCCCTGGCATTATCAGATGCCCCCTGGAAGCAAATCGCCCCTGTTTAAGAACCACTGACTTAGCAACAGCCCTCTTCCCTTGAGGAGATTTAGATGATTTTTTTAGCTCACTTCACCCAGTTTCATGCTGGGATATCCCCCAGCTTTCTCTTGTGTGAAAATATCCCCATTTCCCTGGCCTATCTTCTAAAGAAAACCAAACAACTAACAAACAGAAAACTGAGAATTCTCGGGTTGGTAACAAAGATTCAGCGAGGGCCACTTCTGTGCTGACCGTTTGTAACAAAAGCCTTAGGCTCATTTATCACTGGATCTGATAGAGTATACTGTACCTGACCCACATGACAAGACCTGCCAGATGCAGGGTAGTGAGCACTTTAGAAGTTCTGGCAGATTTAAAAATCCCAAGGAATAAGGGCACATATTTCGTTTCAGACCTGAAAGTCAACTGTTACTCCATTTGACAAGCCCTGTCCTCGGGCAGTTTGTACCATTTTCCCAAAACACTGTGGGCACTGTGTGCTTTGGTTCCGGAGGGGGTCTGCCTGTTGGACAGCACCAGGTAAGGGTCCTGTACGGTTTATACACGGAGGGGTTTTTGTGCTGACAAAACAAAACAAAACCCAGAAAACAAAAAACAGTAACAACAAAACTGTATCTCTGAATGAGTATTTACCTGTGCTTAGTTTTTATGTATTTTCTTTCAGTATGAACATCACAGAAAATAACAAGCAAATTTTACAATTAGTGTACTGCCTGAGCCTCCTAGTACTACAGCAAATCTCTTTCCTTTCCAGTTTTAGTTCTGTGAATGTTTCTTATTCCTAGTATTATGGCAAATCTCCTTTCCAGTTTTAGTTCTGTGAATGTTTCTTAATATTTATAGTTCCTCTGTCAAAGTGTGCATGGTATTTGAATCCATGACCTTGATCTCATGATATATACTAAAAAAAAAAATGTTTTCATTGATATGAGAGGAACAGACCAGGTTACCAATGCCATATGAAGCTCATAGGTTTGCATATATGTAACTGCTAGGAGAATTATACGGTACAGAGAGGTCACTTTTAGCTAAAAGCGATATGAGGAAGAAGTGTCCTGAAAGGCTTTTGTCAAATGGGTGCCATTTCAGCTGATACTTAAAAGGTACCAGTAAGAATTTTAGGGCTCAGATGGGCTGGTGTAGAAGGAAACCAGCAGAGGCTATTTGTTAATTGTTTAGTTGTTCAGTCTTGCAAAATTGAGACATTTTCAAAGCAAGTAGGAGGACTTCTTTCCTTCAAGATGGAGAAATAGAGAAGACTTTACTCTCCATTTGAAACAACCAAAATAAATAAATAGATAGATAGATAGATAGATAGGACACAATATTAAAACAATAAATAACAAAAAAATAGCCACCAAAAAACAGGTTTCAAAGGCAGCAAAGCACAGTGATCCTTGAGTGACAGGAAACCAATGAGATGAGTCCTACAACTGCCACACCGTACTGCTGTCAGAGAGTTTCCAGGCTGCAGACAGGGAGCCTCCCTGCAGAGCCCACCAGCTTCCTGGAGGGAGACATGACTCTAGAGCCAGGAGAGAATAAAGAGACAGTGCCAGAGAGGACGCACACTGGAAGAGGACTCTAGAGATCCAGGGAGGGAACTCCTGAGTGTTCAGGGGTCCCCTCAGCCCGGCCTGCACCCTCTCGCAGTCCGGGAGCCCTCAGGGGATGTCCGACTGACAGCTTTGGCCCACTCCCTGTGGGCCTCCTTAGCACTGCCTTGGAGGTGGGAGAGGCTCCTGCCACTGCCACTGCGCTCGCCAGCCATGAGCCCAGCTTCTGCCTGAGCGGTGCTCCCACTCTGGGAGTGCACTGACCATCAGGGGGCAACTCCTGTGTTGAGTGTCTGCCCCTGGTGGTCAGTGAGCATTAGAGCAATCGGTCATTCTGCCATCAGGCCAAAACTGGCTTTTTGACATCCCCCAAGAGGTGTCGGATTGTGAGAGGGCACAGGCCAGGCCAAGGGACCCCACTATGCATGATTGGGGCTGGGGAGGGACTTGGGAGGTTGGCCAGCCATGGAGGGGTCGCAGGAAGACTCCAGGGCATGTCCGGCCCGTCTCTCTCAGTCCGGCCCACTCCCTGTGGGCCTCCTTAGCACTGCCTTGGAGGTGGGAGAAGCCCTGCCACTGCCACTGCGCTCGCCAGCCATGAGTCTGTTGGCTGGACACCAACAGCAAGCTAACCTAGTGGTCAGAGTGCCTGCGCCCTGGTGGTCAGTGCATGTCATAGGGACTGGTTCCAGGGGGCAACTCCGGCGTTGAGTGTCTGCCCCTTGTGGGTCAGTGTGCGCTAGAGCAATCAGTCGTTCTGCCATCAGCCTCAAACTGGCTTTTTGACATCCTCCAAGAGGTGTCGGATTGTGAGAGGGCACAGGCCAGGCCAAGGGACCCCACTGTGCATGATTGGGGCTGGGGAGGGACTCAGGAGGTTGGCCTGCCATGGAGGGGCAGCGGGAAGACTCCAGGGTATGTCTGACCCTTCTTTCTCAATCCCTATTGGCTGTATCCCAACAGCAAGCTAACCTACTGGTCGGAGCGTCTGCCCCCTGGTGGTCAGTACATGTCATAGGGACTGGCTGACCAGTCAACTATCTGCATCCTGGTGGTCAGTGCACATCATAGCGAGCGGTTGAGTGGCCTTAGTATATCATTAACATATTACCCTTTGATTAGTTGGAGGGCCGACCGAATGACTAGACACTTAGCATATTAGGCTTTTATTATATAGGATGTGGCTGCTATGTTCTATTCAATGCTTATTTCAACAGCCTCTTAGCCATAGTTTGCCTTCATCTTTGAGGAGACACAATGCACATGGAGTATCTCAACAGCCCTGTCATCACACACAATTTGGTGCAGGCAAGATATTATCTACAACGAATATTCTCCAGAATTACAGACATGACATGCCATTACTCTGATGACATCCTCCTCTGAGTGGATTCATTTGAGCCACTCATTCAGGATAAACAGATACAAATAATTTAGAGAAAAAACAAACAAAAACAACTGATAGTTAAAAGGCACCAGTAAGAACTTTAAGGCTCGGATGGGTTGGTGTGGCATAAAACCAGCAAAGCCTATCGGAGATGAATCAGTAGCCGACAAGCCAGGTTGAACATCTCTTCATATATCTACTGGTTGTTTGTGTGTCTTCTGGAAAGAGGTGTCTGTTCAGGCCCTCTGCCCACTGTTTTGCGATAGAGCACTGGGTACAGATGTGGTCCATACACAATGGAATGCTACTCCGCCACCAGAAAGTATGAAAGACTGCCATTTGCAACAACATGGATGGACCTTGAGCATCTTATGCTAAGTGAAATAAATCTGTTAGAAAAACGCCAAGAACCATATAATTTCACTCATAAGTGGGATATAAAACTGAAACGCGTGGACACAAACCGCAATGTGGTGGTTGCCAAGGGGAAGAGGGTGGGGTGAATGGGGTCCTAATGTATGGCGATAAGAGATTTGACTTTGGATGGTGGGCACACAGTGCAGTATACAGAACTTATAACATAGAAACCCACATCGAAACCTGAATAATCATATTAACCAATGTCACCCTAATAAACTTAATAGATAGATAGATGATAGATAGATACATGATAGATAGATAGATAGATAGATAGATAGATAGATAGATAGATAGACAGACAAATAAATAAGGCTAGTCAGGCCCTAGCCAATGTGGCTCAGTTGGCTGGAGCATTGTCCTGTACAGCAAAAGGTGGCAGTTTGATTCATGGTCAGGGCACTTACCCAGGTTGCAGGTTCAATCCCTAGTCAGGGCAGGTGCAGGAAGCAATCAACCAATGTTTCTCTCTCTCCCTCTCTTTCTCTCCCACTCTCTCTATAATCAAGTTAAAAAAATAAAAACATAAAAATAAATACATAATAAAATAAAAAACCAAGCAGTTATTGATATGTGTTAGATTGGCAAAATAAAATTGCATTATTTGTATTAATCTTGGTTACTGCTGATAATTCATCTCTATTCTTAAGATGCTGTTAAATTTCACTTAATGTCACTAATTTTCTGTGATCCCTCTTTCCTCTGCCAAGTAATTCTCTTTTTGTTAATCTTCACCGGAGAATAATTTTCCACTGATTTTTAGAGAGAGTGGGAGGGGGAAAGACAGAGAGAGAGAAACATCCCTGTGAGAGAGACACAATGATTGGTTGCCTGCCACACGCACTCCCAACCAGGGTTGGGGATCAATGTACATGCCCTTGACTGGAATCAAACCTGGGATCCTTCAGTCCACGGGCTGACACTCCATCCACTGAGCCAAATCAGCTAGAGCTGCGAAGTGATTTTTAAAGTCACTAGTATAAACTCTAACCATAGAATACTATCATCTTTTAATACTATCATACTATGAAATACAATACAAATATTCAATATTTTGCATGGTTTGATTGACTACAAGTTACACATACAGATGAATATACTCAAATAGTTTCACATAACTAATGATATTTAAAATATTGAGAAGAAACATACTTGTACAGTTAGGCAAAGTTCCAGACCACGTTCCATTGGCTGTGCACTGTCTAACTGAAGGTCCAGACAAGAGGTATCCCTCCATGCAGGAATAAATGATCGAACTGGAAAATGTTGTGCCATCAATCCGAAAGACCTTTCCATTGGCTGTTGTTCCTGGGTTACCACACTGTACAGCTACAAGAAAGAAAAAAAAAATAATAGTTAAGAGTATTTATAAAAATATTTTAATTAAAAATCTTCTCACAAAAAGTCAATGACTGATTTTTTTAATTATCCAAAGGAGCTATAAAATCCTCTAAAATAAACATTGAATTATCGTTTACAATGGTTGAAATTCAAGATAAATTTACATTAATTTTATTAGTTTAATTACTAGAATACAAATCAGATAACAGCTATTTTTTAAAGTTTTTGTTAGTAGCTATCATAAAAACTTCAGAAAGTAATTATTTGAGTGTTGCCTATGGGTACCACAATATCTTTCAAGGAATGATTACAATAGTCTCTGCCTAAAAAATAAATAATGTGAAATGAAAAGATATGAAACAATGAGCTGCAGCAGAAATTTACTATATAAGAGGACAGATATAAAATAAACAATTTAAATATTTTAAGAATCCATGTATATTTTTATTTATATAAGCATATAACTGATCTGAATTAAAATTGTATAATCTCTATTTCCAGACCAAGGCATACAAAAAAATAGACGGAATAAACACAAAATCTAGAAATGGTTTTCATTAAGTTTTCAACGTATCATAAACAGGAGTCACAAACACAATACCCCCTGTATTACTCTCTGCATTATGTTTAACTATTTGCCATCGATACCATGGTAAATTTTTAAAATATCGTAAAAGCGAGCCTATGTCACTGTATTACTAAATTTTGTTGTAACATAAAAGTTTAAAGTTATCTCTATGACTATAAAGTGTAATTATGGTTTCAGATAGTACCATCTATATCACTTGCGGCATCTAAAATATTTAATTTTGCCTATCCTTCCTATACAGTGGTGCTGCATGTTTCTCTGTGTGTGTAGAGACAGGAGACTTACACATTTTATTTTTATTACTATTTTTTTTGAATCCTCACCTGAAGATATTTTTCCACTGATTTTTAGAGAGAGTGGAAGGGAAGGGGAGAGATGGAGAGAGAGAGAGAGAAACATCGATGTGAAAGAGATACATCAATAGGTTGCCTCCTGCAGGCTTACTGGGATGGAGCCTACAACCAAAGTATAACCCCTTGAATGGAATCAAACCCACCACCCTCCAACTGGGGGGCTGATGCTCTATCCACTGAGCAAACTGGTTAGAGTGGAGACTTATACATTGTAAACAATTACAATAAAATCAAACACTAGGTAAAATTTTCAGAAGAACATATAACATTAAAAAAAGTTTGCTTCTGTTCAGAGTAATTATCCTCTTCTATATTAGCACCTGCCTAAAATAACAATCCAGTCATATTTATTTATGTGTCATGATCTATAATCTTGAAACAATCCAAGTAGGATTTGAAAAATATCATCCTTGTTTTCAATGTCGGGTGATTTGCATTTTGAAATAGGGACCTCAGGTTCAGTCCATTTTTTTGCACTTAATAAAAATTGAGAACTTCTCCATATCTGGTTTACAGATATGGACAAATAACACTTCCACCTCTGTCCCCTTGTCTCTAATTCCTCCACGCTTAGTAGACACATTTTTCTTACCAAGAGAATTATTTGAATTAAACACAAGTGAAAATAACTTTAAATGAAGAGAGGTAAGTGCATTGCCTATCATGAGTGAGGGCTGAAAACTCTGTGGACACAGTGAAAAGAAGCAGCAAATTCTTCGCTTCTGTAATGCAGACATTTTGGGGGAAATGGCTTTATTGATACCTGTGAACACAGGCCCGTTTATGTTTAGTATCAGCTGGCAATGCCATCTCTCTTAGAATAACTTCTCAGCTGTCAGTTGACCTAACCTAATATAAGAGACATGTAACTTTCATTGATAACTCACCATGATAGCCAAAACAGAGTGTCAAACATTTTCAACATTCTTAACCTCACAATAAATACTATGAGTTGATATTAATTTCAACACCATGTACTGGTTGGGAATTGAAGCAAAGAGAATAAATTAGTTCTCCAAGGTCTCACAGCTAGTTCATGGCACAGTTTCATCTAGTACAAATTCCTCAGAAGATTCTGATAGCATATAATAAAAGTATTGGATCTTATTCAGGCTAGAAAATGGCTCCAACACAATATATTTTTATCAATCGATTATTTTTTTGTATCCAATGCATGATAGAAAGAGTATTTTATATTTGCCTTATATATTTCTAGAGAAAATTTTTTTTAATTAGGGGACCATTTTTTTCTTTTTATCAAGGTGACTTTTCTGAAAAGACAAAAATAAATGGAAGCATAATGAAGAAATTAACGGTCCTTTATAAATAAAGAAACAAGTTGATAAAATATTTATATAGCTATATATCTAATATGAAAACATATTCATTCTGATGTGTATTTTAGGTACCGTTTAAAGCAAAGAGTATATAATAGTGAAATATTACCATTTTTAAAAACAGAACTATGCTCTGCATGCTGTTTTATAATCTCATTCTCCTTACTTAACATAACAGCTAGGGCATCTTTCTTTTATAAAGTGCAGTAACGGGATAGTTTTCCATTTTATGTATATTCATAATTTACCTATCCAATCCCCTGTTGATAACCACAAAATTTAGTTTTATTTCTTTATCATTTTTGGTTATAATATACTCTAGCTTATTAATATAAGTGTGTACATCGGTTCTATTTTGAGATAAATTTCTGAGAGTGGAAGTTCTGGATAATTTTCATTTTTGAAATATATTTTTATATAGAATTACCAAAGATATTGTCATAATACACAGTTGGATCAATAATGTAGAAGTTTGCCTGTTTTCATACATCCTCATCAATGCTATGTGCAATAATTGTTAAAAAACCTTGTCAGTTTGTAAAAGAATGATATATTCTTTACATTTGCCGGTTTACATTAAAGTAAAATGTTTAACACATTCATTTGATAGTTTTATTTTCACATGTGTTTTATCCATTACATTATAGGAAAGATATTATAGTTTATGATAAATTACTAAAGTTATATAGTATTTCAGAGCATTTGGAAAAATAAGAGTAAAAGTACATCAAATTTCACCACTCTGTTCTATCATATTTTGGGTACCACCTTTTATAAACTTTCTCTCAAATGAATGTCATTTCCCATGATTTTAATAGAGCAAACTTTTGAATCTTATTTTTAACTAAGTTTTATATGATTTACATTTTCTCACATTGATCCACGGCCTTTATTCTAATATCTTATTGAGTATATGCACTTATGTCATATAAATATACACTTGCTTATGTAATATTATTTCTAGTACTGTTGATACTAGAAAATGTGGGTGTTGTTGAGTCGAGTTCTTGTCTCGTGAAAATCAAAGCATGAAGTTGTGGAAAAAAACAATTAACGGGAGCAAAGTTCATTGGGAGAAGCCAGTCCTGGGAAAGGTGTAGCTCAGGTGCCAGGAGCAGACCAGTGTCCAGAACTTCCTTTTCATGTTAGTAGTTTAGTATCCAAGCTAATTAAAGGCTAATAGTCCACGTGTGGAGGCCCACATGGCCATAAGCCACGTGGATGCAGGGATGTGCTCCTCTGACATAGGAACGAATGTCAGGAACCCATTGTTTGTCAGGGAGAAGAGAGAGAGGGATTTAATTTAGGGTGGGTAGTCTTGCTAGCTCCTACTTGGTCTTTTCAAATAATTCTATCTTGGCAATATCCTTTGAGTTGGTTTATATGCCTTAATGCCTTGTGATTGGTTATTTGCAAGCTGCCTGTCTTAGCAACATCCATACATTTTAAAGTTCCTGCCTCTTGTGAGCGCTCTTCCTTCCAGACCCAGGTGGGGTGCCTTAGTAACTCCTCCTAGCTGGGTTCCCAGTTCTACTTCCTTTCCCATGGTCCCACCCCCATCTACCTAGCTTCCTTCTGTCTCCTCATTGTTAAAATTATTTCTTGTTGTTGCTTATTTTAATCAATTAGACATAAAAGTTGAAACTTTACTGTTATGTTTTTCTTTTAATATTTTAATTTTCTGTAGGAAAGAAATTCTCAAATACCAGTTAATAAAACAAAGCCATTTACATTCTATGAATATATACACATTTTTGTCAAATTAAATTTACTATAACAATAACAATAAATCTAGAAACGTTTTGAAGTTCTAGTGTTGTTGCACATACATAAGAATTGCATATTAAAACAGGTAAAATGATGTTTAATTATACTTTTCTGATTAGCAGATATGTGGAATATTTCACAATAGGTTGCATTTTTCGCTCTTTATTTTCTGTTCATTTTCTTCGTCCATTTATCTACGAGATTCTGTTTTTCTAAATTATTTGTATGAGCACCATTTATGAGAAAAATGTTAATTCTGCTATTTTTAATAATTTCTTGTTCTTTTTTATCTATGAAGTGCACTTTACAGATAAAATGTCAGCACCAGGTTGTATTCCATCTAAAAACTATTTTTCAGTTACGCTGAACAAAGGGCTAGCTTCCTAATGCATGACACCACTGTAGAGACATTGCCTTTGCAAAGTCAGTTTGGGTAATAAAGTGAATAGGTACATCTTCCTGTCTTTTGCTCAACAACTTTCTCCAGCAACTCCTTTCCTGTAATAGCAACTGAGTTGTAGTGCTCTCTGAATTAAGATTTCTAAATTTGGTCCATTTTAAAAAAGGATAACTATCCTTCCTAGAATATGGGTCCTAATTTTAAACACAATAAAATGTTTCTGAAATACGATCAATCAAAAACTGTCAAGAAATTCTGTTGGGAATTATTTCCTATTTATAAAACCAATACATTTTGATATGATATTAAGTTTCAAAAATACCTCTACATGTTGAGTTTTTACACTAAAATTATCTTGAAAAGAACATTTAAATTATAAGAATAATTTTCCAGCAACATTTCATTTTCTATCCATTCTTGTAAAGACTTAACTATGTTAAATATGTCAGCCAGAACAATTAAAAATTGTATTCAAGCACCCTACATTTTAAAAATTCTAGTTTCAAACAATGTAACCTATGCAAAAAAATCCCATTTATAGTTAGGCATCTTTATATCTTTCCATTTCTACAAACCTAAAAAGTAAAATACATCTTGAGGTAAGGTTGATGTAAGAACAACCAATTGTTTTCCTTAAAAGTGTCTACAATAGAGCACTGTGATACAGGGGAAAAATAAAAGTTTTTAACAAATATGTTTAACTTTTCAACTCAGATGTTTGCTAAGATGTGAACAATGTTTATATATAAATGACCATCAGAAATATTTTTTAAAAATTATTACCTATCATATATAGGATGTTGCCAGTAAAACTGGAATACTCCTGCTTTTATTCCATGGTCAGGGACACTAAGAATTGGTAAGAGTAATTTCAGTAATACTAACAAATTGAATTTGGGTACACATTAAATTCCAGCAATTTCAATACATTTAATTTCTGCTTGAGTTTACCTTTGCATTCTGGCTGCCTTCCAGTCCAGCTGCCATTGGCCAAACATGTTCTTTCTTCTGAACCATGAAGGATATAACCAGTATCACAAGCAAAATGTACAGAACTTTGGGTTCTGAAATTGCTTTCCTGTCTAGAACCATGACCAGGGGTACCCGGGTCCCCACATGTACCAGTAGCATCACCTGTAATTCAGTACAGTACAAGTTAATTTATTTCAATAAGCATTTACTATGTTCATGTTTTTGTCCAATATTCTTATAGGCATGGATTTTGTGCAAGTTGTTTTTAACGTGGTAAGTTGACTGGGTAGAATTATAATTCGAATTTCCCATCTGAGTCCAGTCATAAGAAAAAGCCTAAGTGAAAAAGAAAGTAGTTACAGAGTATGGTATTATTTTCCTTAGCAGTGATATTTAGATCTATTAAATAGGTTAATGTCATTTTGTTAGCATTTCCAGAACTTGGTCAATAATCAGGTTATTGGAAGATTTATAACTGACAGTTCTATGTTTGACAATGGGTTTACAAAACTAAAATTAAAGAACTGGATTTGGTAATTTTCATGTGTCCTTCTCTGAATTTTCTAATTACTGACAATCATTTTATTGTTGATAAATTAGGGTTGTAATGTACTAGAAAATATTAATGTTACAATACAGTATTTCCTGTAACATTAAAATTTCACTCTCTAATTTTCTCTACCAATGACTATTGACCAAGATAAATGAGCTGCATAAATCTCATATATGAAATACAAAAATAAATTGCAAATAATCAAAGATTAGAAACTCTATGTAAGTTCTAATAAGGATTTTGTTCATGACTAGGTGTTCACCTTTTTATGTTAGTGTTAAAAATTTACTTAATCCCTTATCATTTCTTAAACAATTCTAATCAAAATTGCTGCAGTATCAGTATATATTGAGAGAGAGAGAAAGAAAGAGAGAGAGAGAGAGAAAGAGAAAGAGAGAGAGGGAGGGAGGGAGGGAGGGATGGCGGGAGGGAGGGAGGAAGAGGAAGAAAGAGGGAGATTCTTAAGTACTGGAAATGCTCTCTTTCTGTCTACATGCCTTTTGACAAGCCCTGGTATTTGAAATCCTTCTTTACACTTCCTCATTTTCATGAGATGTAATATTAACAACGACACAAACTTTAAGATAAGTATTACACCTTGAAATATCTATGTATAATTTATTTTTAGCAATTCAGCAGCAATTTCCAAATACACTGGGGTGTATATATGTAATGGTATGTGACTATGTATAATCAGTTATCTGATAGTTTTAAAAGTGTATAGATTACATTTGAAGTCCCATAAAGTTACTTCATAGATATTAACCACTAGTTACAAGGAGATTCTGAAACAAATAACCCTACATGCAAAACAATGTAAAAAGAACTTCTAATAAGTGTTCACCATGCTCTCCACAGATATAAAATAATATAAAGATAATTGAAATATATAAAGCAAAACAGGCAGAAAAATAAGCACTATTATCTGGTTAGTGGATCAAATAGGGATGATCAAATAGGAAGACATCACAGATATAAAACTTAAATGATATTTTGAGAAAAGTATTACTTTAAAAAGCTCAAAAAAGATTTATCCAACACTCACTCTGCAAACAAATTATTAATTAAAAATATCCCTCATATTCACTTATTCTAAGATAGTAATAACAGAACAATGTGGGGCTACAGAAGCTCAGAAGTTATATATTGCCTGTTAGTAAAAAAGAAAGTTAGAAAAGGTAAGTATCTTTCATAAAACTTGGCTTAGTTTAATTGAAGAAAACATTTAAGCCTTTCTTTTAAAGTATGCTATTAAGCAACCAGTTGTTTAAAAAGTTTAATGGACACAAATTCTAACAGAAAAATCACTGAAATAACATCGCCTTCTGGGAAAAATCTTATTTGCAATCCACTAAAATAGAATAGCTACATAAACTTCAGTAGCTCACCATTTTAATGAACAAAGCACTTTACACAAAATAGCATTCTAAAACCAATAATTCTTTACATTAGCCACAAAACAATTCAAAACATGTATCTGTCACTTACGATCTACAGGATTAGAATTAATTTAGGCTCTGAATTTATATTACCTTAAGTATTACAATAAATGTACAAATAATGTTATAGTTTCTCTCAGGTTTTTACAAAACAAATGTAGTATTTTATCTCTTTTGGGCATATATTTCTAATAATAATAATGTAATTTCCAACACACATTGTCCAATTTTCTAAGTGGTACCTGAACAATGAGGCTGTGATCCACTCCAATGGCCATTTAACTGGCAGGTCCTTGATGAATGGCCTAGAAGGCTACGCTTTCCGGTGCAGGAATAGTGAACAGTGGACCCAAAGGTATACTTCTCCCCAGACAGGACTGCATTAGGAGGAACGCCAGGGTGTCCACAGTCAATCACTACAATACATAATTATTGGATATAAAATTTTTTTATATCTCCTATCGAACAACCTGCATCAACATTCTACAAAATAAACCAAAAGCAAATGATCTATTTAAATATATACAACCACCAGAAATCAAACATCTATGTGAAACCTGACTTTAAAAAAAAATAAAATGGAAGTTGGAGCTATAGTAGCAATTCTGTTATGCCACTCACTGTGAGCATGAGTTTCACAGGAACAATGTCAGTAAGCATAGATGACTGAATGAGCATAAGTCTGCATGTGCGGGGGTGGTGACTCTATGTTCATATGCACGTGTGCATGGGTTTGAAGTACATATGTGCCTAAATAAGGATGAGCAAATTAGTGAGAACAGTATATGTGGGTTGGCTAATTAAGGACATAGGATGCTAATAAGATTTAAAATGAGCCTATACAGCAATTAAAAAGGAAGATTTTGAGGCTGAATTTTCTTTATAATGTAGAAGTAGTTTGGGAACTTACTGTATCTCCCTTTATTTATTTTTTATTTTTTAAAAAATATATTTTATTGATTTTTTAGAGAGGAAGGGAGGGGGATAGAGCGTAAGAAACATCGATGAGAGAGAAACATTGATCAGCTGCCTCCGGCACACCCCCCTACTGGGGATGTGCCTGCAACCAAGGTACATGCCCTTGACCAGAATTAAACCTGGGGCCCTTCAGTCCGCAGGCCGATGCTCTATCCACTGAGCCAAACCGGTTAGGGCTGTATCCCCCTTTAAAACAAACTTGAAAAAATACTGAATACAATAATACTCTAGAATATTAAATAGCACACAATAGACACAAACTTAAATCCCACACTATCAGGGAGTGCTATAAAACAAAGAAAGGCAAAAAAGTATATGGAGCTATGAAAATCTGAAGTTCATGTTTCCATGTCCTACAAAATATTTTAACTTGAATGTTATAGCCACCACACAAGGCCACGTAACTAAATTAGTGAAGCTATTAGACCAGTGAGTGCACAATAAGAAAGTCAAATGCACTTTAAGAAAAGGAATAACAATTGACTTAATTATTTGCATAGAATCTGAAATTTAATAGACATTGAATAAACTTCTATTTATTCATTAGTGCATGAATGGTGCTACAATTTTTTTAAAAAAATCCCACCCCATGAAGTAAGGGCCTCTAAATAAAACATGACCATAAAATATTTTATAATTTAAAAATTAAGCATAATCAAAAATTATTTGCACAATGACTTTTTTATTTTTTTCATAGAATTTTTTCCTTTTTCTTTATTGTGCACAATGACTTTTTAAAAAATGTATTTATATTGATTTCAGAGAGGAAGGGAGAGAGATAGAAACATCAATGATGACAGAGAATCATTGATTGGCTGCCTCCTGCATGCCCCACCCTGGGGATTGATCCTGAAACCCTGGCATGTGCCCTGACCAGGAATCGAACTGTGATCTCTGGTTCATGGGTCAAAGCTTAACCACTGAGCCACGCTGGCTAGGACACAATGACTTTTTGACACAATATTCGTTTAATCTATAAAGTTATCTTTCTTATCATGTCCAAGATTCATCAATTCTTTGAGAAACTTAGCTATACTTACTGAATTCCTAGAATTTATGTTCACTTCCCTATGTCCTTACATAATTTTTATTTATTTTTGTTAAATTATTTTCACACTATTATATCACTATAGATATGTGCATATCTGGTATAATTTATCTTATTTATATTCTACAACTCCAACATAACATTTAACAAAATATACTCACTAAATATTCAATGACTTGATTTTATATATTAATACTTACTGCATCCCTATGTGTATGAATCTAAATATGATAAATATTTATGGTCAGTATGTTTTAAGTAACACTTTTGTTTAAATCCTCAAGTATTCTGAAGCCCTAGTGGTTGTTTATATTAAGACTACAATTACCTTAAATGAAATCTGAAATAGTAGTACCAAAGACAATAGAAATGTAGTTGTCCTTTTGGGATGGAATGAAAGGTGTGTGCTTTCCATATTCTATCTGCTCTATCAAAATTCAAAGTCAAAGAATGACAGAGAGCTATTCAGCACATTAATATTAACAAGAATGACATCTGGGAATTGAATTGGAAGAATGTAGGAAAGTCTAATTTCAAAACAATGAAATAATAAAATCAAAAGCAAGTTAAAATAATAATTAAAAACAAAATCCTTCTGATATATAGCTCTAGATATTTTCTAGGACAATAAATATCCATGCTGCTTACATGGCAGTTTTGAAGGAAGAATTCACATTATCTACTTACTGATACATTCCGGTAAAGGTTTGTCCCACTGTCCATTGGGTTGACATATCAAAACTGAAGATCCAAATAAAAAATATCCAGGATTGCAGTCATAGAAGACAACAGTACCATAGGTGAAGTTTCCATGTTCTATTTTACTTTCTCTTTTGGAATTGGGTGGAATTCCAGGATCAGAACAGTTCACCACTAACCAAATGAACAAATTTAAAAGGTATTTTGAAGTAACATGTATATACCTAACATAGATTACTATAAGAAATTTAGTTGTAAAGGTACATTTAATATAGCAAATTAAATATTTCAGAAATAAAATTAATATATTGACTATCTAAGATAATGAAATAAAATCTGGGCAATTTTTAAAATAAAGAAGAAAACTTTTTTGCAAATATTTTTAACAATAGCAACTCCATAAGCATTATGCTGAGTATAAATTTTTAAAATGATACTTTTTAAACTGTAGTTAAACCATAAAATAGTGTAAAGATTATGACTGAATTTTATGAGACAATATGAAGTATACCATACTTCTTTACAAAATGAAAAAACACCAAAAAATTATCTTTAATCAGTTTCTATGCTGAGAATAATAAGTAAACCCACTCCCAATTCAGCTATCATGGTAATTCAGGCCTCAAACATATTTTTCCAAAATATGAAGACAAAAGGCCATACGTAAGTTCCATTAATTATGGAGTAAATTGGAGGTAAAACAATCTTAAAGACTTTTTGTATGTAGTCACAAAATAGATAAAATATATTAAAGTTAGGCAGCTGAAATTAAACCTGCCAGTTTTAACTTAAAAAAGAAATAAGTTAAAAAGTAAGGAAGGCGGAAAGCATTGATAATGAGATGATATTAACATTAAATCTTTTTGTTTGAGTAGCTGAAAACGGGCCAACATTCTGCCCCAGCTGTTTCAAATGTTATCATCTACGTTTACACAGACACATTATTACCACACTCTAAGCTGGACCGGAGTTAGACTCTTACCTTTGCACACTGGTGGGGGGTGGCTCCACTGTCTGTTGGCCTGGCACTGTGCCTTTGTTGGCCCTTGCATGAGATACCCAATATTGCAAGAGAACGTTACCACATCATTAAAGTTGAATCCATTTCCACTTGTTCTTCCATAAATCGGACTACCAGGGTGACCACAGCTGACAGCTAAGAGCAATAAGTTGGGGCAGGGGAATCACAAAACAATATTTGGTTATCAGTAATGACAACAATTATCCTTAACCATTTCAAACACTGTAGAAAGAAGAGACTTTTATGTGAAAACATATCTAATGTACTTTTACTAATGTAAAGAAACAATTTAGAATGGTAAAACAATCTACTCTAAAAGGAATATTACATTAATAAATAGACAATCATTTACCATTATGGTACACAATGTTTAGAGTTTCATGGTACCTTTTTATTCTCTTTATTTTGTGGCAGGCAGGAAGAGGGGAGAGAAGACTGAAATTTAAAAATCTGGGCAAGATTGATGTCATTAGTAGCAGAAGGGAATGAAACTGAACCACTTTTCCTTTTCCAGTCAAGAATTGGAAGATAGCTGAAGGCAGTTTTTGTATTTAACTTTGAAATTATTTATTTTAATATTTATACCATCAATTTTTACAAACACTAGATGGATAAGGAAAGGTGTGTTGGAAGGATAATTTAATGTGACTATAAAATGTGAACCATAAAACTGATGCCGTATTAGAATTCTTACTGGTTTATTCTCTTTACAATTGATATTGGACAATGTAGCACAATTTTGTTTGTAAATAATGGTAACAACTAATCAATTATTTAAATCCTTTTAGTGTTACAGTTCCATTCCTGATTTTATGCAGGGCTGGCTTTTCCCAAACACTCCGTATTTCTATGAACTATTGTACAGCATCATCTCACTCTATAATCAGAGCAACTCAAGTAATAGTCCTTCATAATTGGACACAGTGAAAAATCAGTCACTTTTAGTATCTTTGAAATGACCCAAGAGCAGTTATTCTTCTGCTGTATTGTTAATGTCATCCTACTCATTTGGAAATTTAACTGCATCTTATTCTTGTTAAAATTAATGATA
Source organism: Myotis davidii (assembly GCF_000327345.1). Classification (NCBI taxonomy): domain Eukaryota; kingdom Metazoa; phylum Chordata; class Mammalia; order Chiroptera; family Vespertilionidae; genus Myotis; species Myotis davidii. The sequence continues at coordinate 280,320 of NW_006285038.1, forward strand.
AAGAAATCTGTTTTACCCCAAGGGCCAATTTTCATTTATAGCTTAATTATTCAAAAAGAAAAATAGTGGTATTAGTTGGCTATGCTTGAATATAAATGGAAAAAATCTAGGAAAGGTACAAACATAATTTTGCTGTCTGTAAGTCATCATCAGACTTTCAGTATTTGTGTGTATGGGGGGAGAAAGTGTGTGCACCTTAGAAAAGTAGTTTTAATTTTTAAATATACGCTGCATTATCTTATTAAATCTCAACACACAAAAGTATTTTACAAGAAAACTAGAATTTCTGTTCATTGGATAAAAATTGACGATGAAATTAACACATATGGATGTGATTAGTTATAGAATATGTATTTTCTGTGAGTACACACTAAAAGTCACATGCATTATTTACCTGAAGCTGCCAAAATCTCAATTGTATGATAATATCATGTTACAATGACAACATATTTGCAGTGTTTGTTCTCATTTTCTAACATCAGTTTTAATATAAATGTCAGTAATTGGGAAAGGAAATAATTAGGAGAAAAAAATAAGAAACCCATTGATAATGACTTTCAGGTCCAAAAAAGGACAGAATATTATGTGAAACTATTATGTACTGTTGGGGATTCAGTGGTGTAAGGAAGCATAATAGAATTTACATATACATACACAAATATGTGTACACATGCATGAGTGTGTGTGTGTGTATGTGTGTGTGTACTTATATAAATAACTAAGAAAAAAATTCCTGGTTATTGCATGAGAACAGAGGTCTCTAATTACTTCTGCCATGCTTACTTACGCACACAGGATGGGAGTTGACCAGACCAATTGTGATCCTGCTGACATATTCTCACTGAAGAACCAATCAATCGAAAACCAGGATTACATTGATAAACAACTGTGTCTCTGTATCCATAATTTTCTCCAATGACTTGACCATTCACAATGAGTTCTGGAATTCCACAGTGACCCGCTGAAATGGTCAGAAAGTGATATTTTTAATACTGTGATCTATATTTTATTTGTGTATGTATATACATATGTAACATTACTAAACTTTTAAAGTTTACTTAGAAGCATGACATATATATATAATGCAAATATGATAATATGACATAAGATACTCAATAAAATATCATGTATTAGGGAATTTAAAAAAACACTTCTAGTAACACTTGGGTCTATAAGAAATTAGAATTTCAATCTAAAAATTAAAATGTAACATTGAAATTTGAGAAATACAGATAAAGCAGTGCTCAGTGGGGAAATTTATATGATGAAGTGCTTTTATTAGAAAGTTAAGATATATAATCAATGATCTAAGATTCTATCATAATAAGAGGAAAAAGAAGAGCAAAATATAAAAGAGAAGTAAAACTAAAATAGGTAGATGGAAGATTACATTAAAGAAAGTTAAAAAAATAAAAAAAGACAGAAAAACTATAGAGAATGTCATCTAATCTCATCAACACAAAATTAGAGATAACAAAATTACCAAAAACAGGAATGAAGGAAGTGATATCACTACAAGCTTAACAAAAATAAAATTATAAGAAAATTTAAAGAAGAGCTTGATGCCAGTACATTTAACAGTTCAGAAGAAGACAAATTCTTTGAAAATGATATCATACCAAAGTGAACACAAAAAGAAAATAAAAAATTTGACTAGTTCTTTATCTATTAAAAATATTTATATTCTTAAAACCCTTTCCACACACAAAAACACACACACTCTGGCTCCAACATTTTCACTTGTAAATTCGATCAAATAGAAAAGAAAGAATCACTTCCTAACTTGTTTTATGAGGTAATCCTAGTTGCAATAGTAATCCTGGGGGGGGTGGGGGGATACATGAAAAGAGCAATGTCTTTTATGACCATACGTCTAGAAAAGTAATAATTATACAGAATATCTGGCGTTTATCCAAAAATGAACAGCTGGTTTAAGATGCAAAATCAACCACTGTAACATACCATATTAAAGGAGAATTCCTTTGGGGATTATGTACTCCCAACTTTTCAGGAGTTTCCTTTGGCTCCACCAATCTGGCCAAAAGCCCAGGTTAGACTGAACACCTTCCCTAGTCATTTCAACTTCACTGTGCTTGTGCCCATCTTCCTCTTCCCCCATGATTGGCAGGGAATGGATCGGTGGTTACCTGGGGAGTGTGAAATAGCAGCTTCCTGGTGAAGCTACCCAGGTGACCATTCTTTCAATGTCTGGCCTCCCCTTTGCTCCTTTCCTATTATTAATAATTAATACTAGCTAGCTAGTAACAGAACTGGTAAAAGAAGAGATTTCTCTTGCTTTCCTCCTGCTTCCTTGAACTAGCCCTTGGTCCTGCCATAGTCATGTGGCCCTAGACGTGGATGGCCCAGGGCCATGTAGACCCCACACACAATGAACTGCAGCAGGGAACACAAGCTAACCGAGCCAGCTGCTGGACTGAAATGTGCTTCAATATGGAATGGAGGCTACAGGCAGTGGCTTTGATCTTGGCCTTGTGCTGGGGTCAAACCCCAGCAGGTCCAGGGGTCCCCAAAGGTGTGGACGGAGTCGGCGAAGAAGGAATGACACGGAGACAGCGTTCAGTTGATCAGCAGCCTTGCCAGGATCTCTAGCCACAATCTCCAGCCAAGTTCTGTGTCCATGTTCTCTTGCTAGGTTCTCCAGCCACGTTCTCCAGCCAGGTTCTGGAGCCATGTTCTCTCGCTAGGTTCTCCAGCCAGGTTCGGTTTAGGTTCTCCAGCCAGGTCCGGTCGCCAGGTTCTGTAGCCGGGTTCTCCAGTCAGGTTCTGTCTAGGTTCTCCAACCAAGCTCTGTAGCCAGGTTCTGTCCAGGATCTTTTGCCATGTTCTCTCCAGCGAAGTTCTTCTGTCTCTAGGTTCTGTGTAGGTTCTCTCTTTCACCCCCTCCCTAACTTCAGGGGAAAATCTCTACCTGGGGAAACAACCTTTCTCGGAGAGGTGACCTTGGTTAAAACACATAGTGCCAAGAAGGTGAGCAAATATATTAAGAACAGTATGCCATATATGCCAGGTCCCTTGAAACAGCAAGGATGGACCAGCTCCCGGCAGACTTGCTGAAGTTCAAAGCCATGGCGGGACAAGGGAGATGGGCCTTGGAAACCCATGGGTTTAATTCCACAGAAATAAAACTTTCTATGACACCTCGTCCTCCCATAGGGGCCTCAGGAAATTCTTACTGCCATAACAATCCAAGAAGCCCACTTCCACCAGTGAAAGGTGGGCACATGGAGGTGTCCCCACTAATAACAGTTCTATTTGACTTTGTTTGATTGGCCTTATCCATTGCAATACATTAATATACAAAAAGAAACAAGAACATAAATTTGGAGAACAAAAGGAAAACTATTCTATGCTTAGATAATATATATGTAGAAATTCCTATTTTAAGAAAATCATATAACTAATAAGAAAGTTTAGCAAGATTGCAGGATACTAGGTAAGTATTTTAAATAGTTACATTTTTATATACTAGCAGTAAACAATTGGAAGTGTAGTTAAAAATGAACAATTTCACTTATAATACTATAAACACACTGAACATTATGAGGAATAAATTTAGCAACAGACATTCATTAACTCTATGCTAAAAATACAAAATATTGCTATTGCAAAAAAAAGTTAAAAAAATTTAATAAGAAATATACTAAACATACTATGTTCATAATTGGAAACTTCAATATTACTGGATGCTAATTCTCCACAAATGATCTATAGATTTAGTGCAATCCTGATCAAAACCTACCAGGCATTTTTAAAAATAAAAATCAATAAATTAATTTCTAAATTTTTATGAACCTGGGAGGACGTACAGTATCCAAAGTTGCTTTGAAAATTAAGAACAAATTTGTAGGACTGACATACAAAATTTCAAAACAAAATATATTTTATAAATAATGCCAAATATCCTTCTGGGGAGGAAAATACACACACACACACACCCCAGGCAGTCCGAGTCCCGAGGATGTCTCTATCCCAAGTCCCAGATGTTCCCGGTATATATATATATATATACAAACACACACCTCAACATCAACATCTTAAAAATAGGCCATAGGTATAAAAGTAAGACCAAAACTAAAATTTCTAGAGGAAAACATGAAAGAAAATTGTAGTGACTTATGGTTGAGCAAAGGTTTTCTAAACAAGATACAGAAAGCAATAACCAAAAAGTAAAAAAAAAGATAAGATAAACTTTATCTAAATTTAAAACTTCCACACATCAAAAGATACCATTATGAAATGAATACACAAGTCACAGACTGGGAGGAATTATTTAGAAAACACATAATGTTGAAGACCTTGCAACCAGAATATACAGAGAACTCTTACAGTTCATAATAAAAGATACTTTACCACTTCACAAAAGAAAATTTACAAATGGCCAATAAGCCCAAGAAACTGTACTACATCAGTAGTTATCAATATAATGCAAATTAAAATATTATAAAATAGCTTTATGCACCCAACAGAATGAATAAAATTAAAAAACTGACTATACCACATGCTGGAGAAATTGTGAGACCACCAGAACTCTACCAGGAATTTTACACCTGAATATCCAAAAAAATAAATGCATATACCCACAATAAGAGTTTTATACAAATATTCATAGCAGCTTTAATCAGTTTTACATGAATATTTATAGGCACTTTACTAATAATAGTCCCAAACTGACCAGAGCCCAGGTGTCCATCAACAGAGGAATGGCTAAGTATGGCAGAGTCATACAATGGGATGCTTCTAAGTGATAAGAGAAAAATTACTGATACAGATAGCAGCATAGATGAAAGAGAATGAAAGAAGCCTTACTCAAAAGGGTATATATTTTAGGAATCCATTCAAATGAATTTCTAGAACAGGGAGAACTAACATACATGAAAAAAATCAGAACAGTTATTGTCTCAGGGTTGGGGAGAGGAGCTGCTGACTGGCTGCGAAGGGCCATGGGAACCTTTCTGAGGTAAGGGCAATGCTCTCTAACCACACTGTGATTTGAGTTACACAGGAGCACATACTTGTCAAAGCTCATCTAAAGTGTATTTATGATATGTGCATGTCATTGTACATACTATTTATCACAGTAAAAAAGGAAAGAAAACGTTAAGGAAATATTGCACTCTGGCTAATGATATGCATGCTGAAATGTTTTGCAATGAAGTGTACCAATTTCTGTAATTCACTTCAAAATGCATCAAAAAATAAAATGAATTGATGGATTGATAGAGGCTTGAAAGGATAACAGATAGGCAATAAGCAAATACAACAAAATGCTACTTGTAGAATCTAGGCTAGAGGTGGACATATGAGTGCTCAAAGTTAAGTTTTTCAATTGAAAAATGCATAATAAAATGGGGGACTGGAAATAAATGCATTCTATTTAGATAAATAATTATAAGCATATTCTAGTGGCATTCTAAGACAAAAGTGTCTGGGGCTTTAAGGACAAGTTGTTTTCAAACATAAGAGAATGACTAGACTACATGAATCTGTAAGGTCAGTGTAAGCATAAGAAGCTAGGATTTGCTTGGTTGGCAACTGCGCTTTCCTTCTACCAACACCCTTTTAAATTTATATCTGATGTCAACACTATGTCCTCTGCAATGGATGATGATGTTGTCTTCACAGACTGAGAGACAATATTTTTCATAAATATTGCTTTTATTTCCTGTCTCTTCACAGAATAGAATCAGGATTCTAAATAGATGAATAAAACCACGCTCTATAGTGGGGGGTTTGGGGGAAGTGGGTGGGTTTCCGGCCATATAAGGCCCACAAAATCATTTGGTCTGGCCCTGCCAATGCATCAGTGGTGTGTTAATTAAATGTTTGACCAAATATAGCGGGCTAATTTTTAAGTTGATAATTTTGTAGGCCCACAAAGATGTTATAAAAATCCAAATGGCTCTAGGCAGAAAAAAGGTTCCCCACCCCTGCTCTATAGGCAATAGTCAATAAGTAATATACAACAATAGCTCATAAGGGCACAGAGGCATAAAATATAATATTTTAAATTTCGTTTTCATATAGATTTTCAAAGGTATAAGTAAACTAAATAATCCGTACTTGAAATCAGCATATCCAAAATCAGTTTAGGAATTGTTAGGAAACATTTTTATCTGATTAAACCTATATTAATACATAAAGATATAATCTACTTAATTTTTATATAGTATCCATATTGCACATTAAATGTATGTACTCTTATAAAGGAACTGTTGTTGCTATGTTTTAACAAATATTTCCGAAGGGAGGAATTTTACAAAACATCTAACCAAATATTTGCAATTTCAAGTTGTCATCGTATTACCATGAATATTTTCAAGCTTATTAGCAAAACAGTGTGCATTTATTTATATATTTAGCTATTCATTTATTTTGTTAATCCTCATGGAGGATATTTTTCCATTGATTATTAGAGAAAGTGCAAGGGAAGGGGAGAGACAGAGAGAGAAACACCGATGTAGATCAGTTGTCTCCTTGCCTCCCGCACACGGCCAAATGGGGGATCTAACCCACAACCTAGATAGGTGCCCTGAATGGGAATCCAACCTGCCACCTTTTGGTGATATATTCAATTCAAAGAACCTAATGGGGGGAAAATCCTATTTGTCCTAAAATCAGGTTTGAAAAAATAGATATCTTAAAATTTTAGTAGAAAGTAATATTACACATGTTGAAACTGTAAAATTAAAAGGGAGAAAGATATTTAAATGTGGAAATTATTTTTCTTCTTTAGTCATTATCTTAAGCAAATAGGTGAAACTATGGTTTAGAATGAATTAATTGCTACAACGATTACTGCAGCTGAGTAGGCAGACGTATGACTTTCAGAAATTAGTTTTCTCCTTTTTATGTCCACCATGCCTGGAATAAAATGTGTCCCTCCTTAATGACACGAGTCTCATTTGCCATACTAGTTGATTAACTTCCCGAGTTATCCGTTTAATAGCTTTTCTACCATGGGACATTTTTAAAGTTAACATTTTCTAGTTTTTTAGACTCCTTACTGAGTGAATGAAAGTTTCCCCTTCTCCCGAGGGGAGGAAAAGAAAAAAGTTTGTTTAAAATGTTGTACCTAGGCATCTGGTCTCAGATCCACTCCAAAGACCCGACGAGAGGCATTCCCGTACAGCAGAGCCCACGAGAATGAATCCCGCATCACAGGTGAAGATGGCTGTGGAGCCATATGAGGTTTGAGTTCCGATCTTATTTCCATTTGGAGGAGTAGGTAGTTCTCCACAGGAAATAACTACAAAACAATAAAAATTGAAAACTCTTAAATACATAGTTAATAAACACTTGTAACTAAACCGTGCTTGTAGCATTTTGAATTTCCTATGATTTCACATATTTACAATGAATCTGACATCTGTAAACCATGTTTGAATGAATGTGAAAATGTAGAGAAAATAGATGTCATAGTTAAAAGTTGCTCCCCTTTAACTTCCCATAAAAATCTTCTAGGTTACAGTGACATGTGATGAAGCTGTTTTATATGCACCGTTACTTAGCCAACCTGGTTTTAGAGGGGTGGAAAAATCATCAGGTCTTTCTCTGACTTACCCAGTGCCATTGGGCAATCCCTTTGACTTACCTGAGCCAAAGTTTCCTCATCATCTAAACAATGCTAACACAGTAATTATAATTACTTTTGTTGAGGGCCCTGTAGTTTATAAAGAATGCTTTGTATGTGAAGCATTTGGTTCTCACAAGAATCATTAGGTATAATTATATTTCACATTGTGTTTGTAGGTTTCAAAAATTGAAAAAGAGAGATTAACTCACTTGCTAGATCATTTAGAACCCAGCTCTTATGACTCTGTCATATTTAAAGATTACAAATGAAGTCTCTTTCTAGAAAAGAATAATGGATTATGTTTATTGAGTCCTTATTTTGTACCAGAAAATATTACGAATCTTTTCATTTATGTAATTCGCAGAACTCTGAGATAGATTCAGTCATGGTCTGAATTGTATACATTAGGATATGATATGAACACATAGAAATTAAGTAATAAGGTCACACAGCCTGTAAATAGCTAAATCAAAATGTAAGCCCATCAGTCTAACTCCAAATCCAACACTTCACCATCAGCCCATATATTTTATTCTGCCTCCAGCTCTGGCTTTCAGCTCCAGGCTTTAGATGGCCATGAGATAAACAAATAGAAAATTTGCAAACTTTAAATATTTGCATATAAAACTTAAAATGTATTGATAGTTTTGAACTAACGCCCCAATAATCCTTTGAGGCAGCTAATTATTTATTAACACTAATAATATTAATGTATATTGTTTTAATTTAAATAATGAGTAATAAATGGACCAGAACATTGACTATTTTTTCTATTTTTTCTCAATGAGTTGCACTTGTTAGAGTCCTTGTCGCTCCCCATTCGTAGCTGTGGGCAGTAACCTGATCCTATTGATCAATTAAACCCTTCTACATAATGGAGGACTGAGCACAAAGGAACCAAACATCTATTGACAGATTAATGTTCGGGCTGTAGATCATTTTCCTGCTCTTTGAAATATCTCTATGCTATGTGCCTTTTAATGAAATTCTGTTTTTAAAAATGAGGGTGGAGGCAGGGAAAGATCCTGGGAGAAAACGTGGCGAACCTATGACACGTGTGTCAGAGGTGACACACGAACTCATTTTTTTGGTTGATTTTTCTTTGTTCAATGGCACTTAAATATATAAAATAAATATCAAAAATATAAGTCTGTGTTTTACTACGGTTGCAAATATCAAAAAATTTCTATATGTGACAAGGCACCAGAGTTAAGTTAGGGTTTTTCAAAGTGCTGACATGCCAAGCTCGAAAGGTTTGCCATCACTGCCCTAAGGAATAGGGTAAGAATTTACAAATACAGATGCCATATTTTTAGAATATCAATTAAAATTTAGATATCTATCTTGTGGATTTTAATCCATCAATATGACTATCTTATAAAAGTACAACCCCAAAGTCCTATGTTTACATAAAGGTTAAAAATAAATTTTAAAATAGAATATAAGTAGAAGAAAACTATGTAAGTATGTACTTATTACACATAGATAGTTGTCTGCTATGTGAAACTTCTTACTCATCATTAGACTTCTGATTCCTTTATCAGTTTATTTATAAAATATGTGTCTATGCCAGAGGTGGCATACAGTTGTGTTGGACACAAAATAAAAGGATTAATTTTTAGCCTAGCATATTTCCTGGCACTAAGTAAACAATAAATGCATTGAAGGAAACTACTTCAAAGAGAGTTTGAGATATTTCACCTCAATATTCTATGTATAGTTATTTGCTCTAAATAAGACATTTATAAGAATGCATAGAAAGACAATATGTTTAATTTGATTCAATAAGTCTTTATTGAGCTCTTGCTGTGAATCAAGTTCTAGCTGACATTTTTCAAGATATCATACCATTAAATTTTTATAATAACTATGAGATATACATTCTCATTCTACATAATAAAGATGTAATATGCAAATTGACCGTCATGCCCTCACACAAGATGGCTGTGCCCATGTCGTCACAAGATGGCTGCCCCATGTGGTCACAAGATGGCCACCACAAGATGGCTGGCAAGAGAGGGAAATTGGGGGCAAACAGGCCAGCAGGGGAGGGCAGTTGGGGGTGACCAGGCCAGCAGGGGAGTGACTAGGGGTTGATCAGACTGTCAGGCAGGTGAGCGGTTGGGAGCCAGCAGTCCCGGATTATGAGACGGATGGCCTATACCGGCAGTTGGACATCCCCCGAGGGGTCCCAGATTGGAGAGGGTGCAGGCTGGGCTGAGGGACACCCCTCCCCACTGGTGCGTGCACTCTCTCCAATCCGGGATACCTCTCGCAATTCAGGACTGCTGGCTCCTAACCGCTCACCTGCCTGCTTGCCTGACTGCCCCTGACTGCTCTCCCCTGCCGGCCTGATCACCCCTAACTACTCTCCCCTGCTGGCCTGATTGTCCCTAACTGCCTCTGCCTTGGTCCCCGCCACCATAGCTTTGTCTGGAAGGATGTCTGGAATATGTCCAGTCTAATTAGCATATCACCCTTTTATTAGTATAGATATGAATAGAAGATGGAGTTACAGTCAGACTGCTTGGGTTGAGTACCATTTCTCCACCATTTATAAGTTCTGTGAGTAGTGCAAAATGATAAAATCTGGGGCATAGGTTCCTTTTTGAGAAAATGGATATAATATCAACTAATTTATAGTATGGGAACTAAGGAATAAAATAATACCTGTAAGGGGCTAAAAGTAGTGCCTGGCAAATTGTGCGTATGCAATAAGTATTTTCTAGCTGTTGTAGTAAGTGATAGACCAAGAATTCATGTGCAGATTTCTGAATCCAAAGCCAATGCTTTTTTCATAAGCACTTACTAATAAAAAATTAGAAAAATTTTAAATGCAATGAGAATAAATGACCACTTAAAAATTATGTCATTGCCCTAGTGTGTTTGGAAAAAGAAGTGATCAAGAAACTATCAATCACCAAAGATAGCTTATGAAATAAGTTGAGGAGAGTGCATACTTACTTTGGCAATATGGTCTTTCATTTCTCCAACTCCAGGTACCATTCGGAAGGCATTCAATAGAAGCAGGACCTAGTCCGTGATAACCAGGGTCACAGCTGAAAACTACCTTGGTTTTGTATTCATAGTGGGAGCCATTCACAATTCGCCATCTTCCATGTTCCAAGGTAAAGGAATTGATGCTTGGACATGTGACAACTATGTAAAAACCAAGAACATAAATGTGAATAAGTCAACCATGTTTATTCTACCTCTTAACCATACCTCATGTCTATTCCATCATTTACATCACCACTGCCTTAATTCATTCACTATTGTGCCATACGATGTCCTTTAGCATTTGCTTTCTATTTCTTTTTCATGTAATCTTTTCCACTCTACACTTCTGTGGTAGAGCTTGAAGTTGAATATGTCCTGTTATTTCACACTTCAAAGTCTATGTACAGCTTTATAGCAGTGTAATTGACAGAATGTGGAATAAGGGAATCCTTATACAAGTTGGTGAGAATTTAACCTGGTACAGCCATTATGGACCACATACATACAGCTAGTAAAGTGGTTCCTAAAAAAAATTAAAAGTAAAACTCCATATGATTCAGTAATCTCCCTTCGGGGTATATATTCAAAGGAAATGAATCGAGATCTTGAAGAGATATCTGCACTCTCATATTCATTGCAGCATTAGTCATGATAGGCAAGATATGGAAACAACCTATTCTCTTATTTCTTCAGAAGTTTTGAAGGGACTATATTTTGAGAAAAAAAATTTTTACGAGTATGTTTTTTTATGCAAGATTTGTGAAATAAACTTTGGCTAATTCAAAACTTGCTCAACATACTAGTAAACAGAAGCACTGTTAGACATACTAAGATTGAAAATAATTAAACACCCTCATTTTAAATGAAATCACAGCTAATTTTAGTACTAAATGAAAAAAATCAAACTATAGAGACAAATTAAAGAGCTTATTTAACCCAAACATTCTCTAATCCTTTTGCTACCAAATGTTTTACCAGAAGTATATTATATTACCATTATATAATATTCATTTACTTTCTAATGTAGTAATGGCGGCAATGGAAAATATTCTAAATATAAGTAACCTAAAGAATACTAACAAAAGATGAAAATTATGGATCATATCAGAAGATTTATTTATCCTTTTAAAATTCAGGGCTGAAAGTATTGAAATATAATTTATTAATGACAGCCTAAAACATTTTTTTCCTGTACATTAAAACACATGTTGATTGCTGAATGACTTTTTGCAAAATAAATGAAACTTTGTTATGTAAGATAGCCAAATTACCTTTTCCTCCTAGATATCATACTTCAAGATTTCATGGATTAATTCTAAAATTTAAACAATACATATAATTTCAAATCATGTCAGATGCCAATAGAAACACAAATGATGAAATTTCAGTATGACACATACCAACACAGCGAGGGGTCTTGTTATGATTGCTCCAAGTTCCATCTGATTGACATATAGCAGTGGTAAGTTCCTTAGATGACAATCTATATCCATCATGGCAAAAATAGGTAACTCGGGTTCCTACTAAGTAGTCTGTTGTGAGTATTCCTCCATTTGTTGGAGCTTTAGGGATCCCACAGGAAATTGCTAGAATAAATACATAGATACAAAAATCATAGAAACATAAAAATAATTTATTAGATGTTTATTCAAATTTATTTTAATGTTTATTCAAATTCTGTATGATTTAGAGGTTATTATATACTAGAGGCCTGGTGCATGAGATTCGTGCATTCGGTGGGGGGGGGTACCTCAGCCCAGCCTGTGCCCTCTCACAGTCCGGGAGCCCTTGGCGGATGGCCCGAGCCATCAGTCAGACATCCTTTGTGTTGCCACAGAGGCAGAGAGGCCCCCGCCATCGCCTCTGTGCTCGCCAGCTGTGAGCCCCACTCAGGGCTTCTAGTTGAGCGGCACTCGCCCTGTGGGAGCGCACTGACCACCAGGGGGCAGCTCCTGCATTGAGCATCTGCCCCCTGGTGGTCAGTGCATGTCATAGCGACCGGTCGTTTTACCCTTTGGTCAGTTTGCATAGTAGCCTTTTATTATATAGGATATTTTAAATTCCTATGATTCTAAAATTATGAGATCAAAGATTTTTCACCAAACCAGTTCCTAGAAATTATTTAATACTAAGAATTGGTAAACGTTCCTGCTAGTCATTGGTCAATGGAAAGCAGAGATTTTCACATTTATTAATATATATTCTACATGAAGTCAGCACCTTCAGTGTTTGCAATCCAGTAAGATATGACAATTCCCAGAATTCTAATAAGTGGGTAATGTTTCCTGCATCAATAAAACAAAGAAATAATAATTCTTTCATTTCTCATTTATTTAGACATGCCTATGAGATTTACCTTTTCATGAATTAGAAATCAGAGTTTACTAAGTTTGTAAAGCCATTTTGGATGTCAGGTAATATGTATTCTCTGCTTATTTTAACTTGCTGTTGTTTAATTTTAAATTTTAATTAATCTATCTTACATTTTATTTATTTTATAAAAATCACCTCCCTTAAGTAGATTATATATCAGAACCATTATTCATTAACTCTTAGTTAATGTGAGGGGTTCATAGTTGTGATATACACCACCACCTTCTGGGTAGACTAAATCAAATGTAAAACTAAATTTCATATTGACAAAATAATGTGATATGTCAAATAATTAAAAATATTCAAATCCCAATGATGTAAGACCTTCTTGATGCTGATTTTATCTTGATGACTATACCTAGCTATAAGAGACTCAACAACTTTTTAAAACAAGACCTAGTACAAAGCTCTAAAAATGTGCCATTTGTTTATTAAGTAGCTTGTCCTTCTGTTTGCTATAGCAGTATGCAATGTTCAAACCATGCCTCACTTTTTAACAAAATTGAAATGAAAATAAAAGAGAGATCTCTGTTGAGTTAGCTAAAGAATGAAGAAGAAATAATGGAGTGGTTAGCTATATCTTCCCCTTTTAAATGTGTTGCTCTGAGAGGACACTTTGGCATACTCAGAGTGAAAATCATCAATGACCTTGGCCTCTCTTATCCTCTCTATTCTTTCTGCAGACTCCACAGTAACAGTCTCCGGCTCAGGGTCAATCATTTTCTGACAACAAAGTAATGGAAGTGGTAGATGTATGAGCAAAGTATGTATAGCAGTGAATAAAGGCATAAACCACACTACAACAAATGAATTTAAAGCAACATATCACATTCTCAAATTTATCATTCTATGTTTTTAAGCCTTATTTTCGTGAGAAGCTTCAATAAAATGCTTCTGAATACCTATATATTTGGAAATTACAGTGTTCCAAATTAAAAAGTAAGAAGGGTTAATCTTTTATTAATGGATTTATCTTGGCTTGAATGAAATACTTTACCTTGACAAGCAGGGACAGGCGCATCCCATGCGTGATACCCATAGGAAGACTTCCTGCACACGGCACTGCTTTTCCCAACGAGTCGGAATCCTCGGTCACAGGCCCAGCGGACCACACTGTTGAGTTGCCCACCTGTCTGACTGATGATGTACCCATGAGGTGGGGATTCTGGTGTACTACAGTAGAAAGCTTTTCCAAAGAAAAAAGTATCACTGTATAATTAATTAACCAGCACTTCTTTACAGCCCAGAGTTATACAAATCTATACATGAATACCAGACTTAAAAATAGGCCATCATGTGAATTTTGTTTCATATGGTTATATTATTTCCTACCCTCTTTTTTTTTTTAAATGCTTTTATTGATTTTAGAGAGAGATGAAGGGAGAGGGTTAAAGAGATAGAAACATCAATGAGAGAGAATCACTGATTGGCTGCTTCCTGCATGACTCTTACGGGGATCAAGCCTGCAACCCAGGCATGTGCCCTGACTGGGAATTGAACCAGTGACCTCCTGGTTCATGGGTCAACCCTGAATCACTGAGTCAGACCAGCCAGATTATTTCCTATCCTCTTGACAACCTACTGACATAACTTTTATGAGACATAACTATCTCTGGACTCTTTTTTTTAATTTTTATTGTCACCAAAGTTGCCTTCTAAATTAAAATGTCATATTTTCTTAACAACCTAGAGGTTCAAAAGCCCTATAAATATTTCAGTGAATTTGGAAGCTATATTTCCTGTCATTTGAAGAGCCTAAATGTCACAGCCTTGGTAGGCATATTTTAGATCATGTTGTTTACATGTCACTTTGAAGTTATCTCCAGACACCTATATCATGTTAGATCATGCATTTGATGTCTAAAAAAGATCCCCTACATTCCATAATCCTTTCTCCCCGTTTATTAAAGAGTTTCCATGATGTCAAAAGTGCTTATATATGGAGATATTTTTTAAAAGCCAATAAAATAAACTTTTTCCATCTCCAGAAGTCTGAAATGTCACGAGATAATGTCAAATGGCTTTTTCACATACATGTACTTTGAGAATATGCAGCCTGGCAGAATCCATTTACCCTTTGAAACCTCAATGTATTCATCTGAGAAAAATTAGACTTTATGGATAAATGGTAGGAAGTAGACTGGACTTAGAATATTTATGTCATAACCTGTTACTTTTAAAGGAAAAATACATAGT
>NW_006285038.1:295614-304995 GCF_000327345.1 Myotis davidii
ATGTGGTTTTAAAATCAAAGTGGATAGACAAAATTGTTTAATTATACATTATTTACTTATGCAAATGTATCTTAATGGGTAAAATTTGAGAGTATATTTTTAGAACTGAAATTAAAAACTTATTTAAGTCTATGACTAGAACTGTTATGTCACAATTGTTTATAAAATATTTATGAAAGTTTAACTAATTAATAATGACCCATGACTTGGGGAAACGTATCTTAACACTGTACACAGAGAGATGACTGACTAATTTTGAAGTATTAATTTATGGAGCATATACTCATAGCATCTGACATGAATAAGATGGCAAAAAAATGGAATACAACCTTCACATAGTGGAAAATTATTTATAAACTTATTTGATAAGAAAATTATTGATTCAGTATCAGTAGACCTTATCAGCAGAAAGGCATTTAGAAAAGACTATCTCATGTTGATAGTATTTTCAGCTCATACCTTTATAAATATTACTGAGTGAAAAGTAGTAATGACTAGAAAAATGTATTTTTAAAAAGTTTTAAATCATGTGTTCATCATTCTCTTTCAATATTTAATATATGTAGAAAATATCACAAATCAGTAAATAATAATGAAAACAAAGATTTTTATCTTTTGTTTAAACTTGTCATTTAAAGAAGTTCTTAAATAGATTAGATATACACAACTGATCAACACTCTTAATGTTGTGTGAGAGTTCAAAAGAAAGAAATCTATTGGGAAAAAGCATTAAAGTGTCAGAGTTTAATTTATAATTAACTTATATAAGACACAAATATTCTAAGTGATTTAATCTTTTCAAAAATCATATGACCAAGTAGTAATGAGGAAACTGAGAGAGGGGGGTGATATAGAAATTGCTCAAGAATCATCAATGAAGAAGCTGTGATTTAAGTTCATGTCTAATTCATCAGTGTTGGTGTCTGTGCTCTTTAATCACAACCATACTGAGGATGGAGGTGAGATCTGTACTGGAGTTATATGTGTATGTATCACATACCTATATATCTGATCCGGAAGCCTTTTTTGTTATTGCCATGATCTGCTGACCATTGAAGAAATACCTCATGGCCGTTGCTTGTTATATTAAAAGCAGATGAATAATCGCCACTGAGGGAAATAAGCAGGGGACTTTGAATATTTGGTCCTTTGGAAAGAAAATAAAACAATTTAGATACAACTGAAAAATTATGTTCCAGTTAATCTTTAGTATTTTACATCTTTAGAATAGTATTAAATATGATGAAATTGCTCCACACACAATATAACATGTTTATTTTAAACATTTTAATTTCATAGCTAAAGAATCTGCAATTTGTAAAACAATAACCAAGTTAAGTACAATTTTCATATGGTATATAAGCAAATTTGATGAGACTCTAAAAATATATATATAATATACAATCATATAAGCAGTTTTTTATACCGAAGGTCTGAGTGTATAATAAATACCAGTATTGGGGCTGAATTTATGAATATCCAATAAATATAACCACGGTTACCATCATACACCTGAAGAACATCAAATTCCTTTTCTGTCTGGAAGAATTCTACAAACATGCTGATATTATATCCCTTTTCCACGGAAATGCTCCAGGCACACATCTGAAGATTTGGGTAACTGTCAGGATACCCAGGGCTCAATATGACTCCCGTGGAATCTAGCCGCAATTCATTGGCGGGACAGAGCACTGGCAAAGGAAGATATCATTAAATAAAGTCAGTGTGCAGGCCTATGTGAAAACTGCACTTTAAATACTGGATACGCTGCTCGTGTTCAATACTAGAAAGGAGACAATACCTTGAATTATGTATCAGAAGAAACAACTTGTATTAAGCTTGCAGTTCACAAAATGGAAGAAGGCCCTTAAAATTTACGGTATTGATTTCCATGTTTTTTATTACATAGAAGATGCTTTACTTTTCTGGACAATAAATAAGTAATGAAAAGATGAGGCATCTGTTTTCTTCTGTTTCTTTGCATTCTTTCCTTGCCTTTCCTCATCTTCTTATGCCCTCTCCCCTCTGCCTTTCTTGTCTATGTCTTCGCCCTTTCCCTTTCCTTCCCTTCTTAGTGTATTCTCTCCTCAAACCTTAACTCAATCAGCTATTTTGAACTCAGCACATTCTTTCATGTTTCTGTTTCCAATGCCATTCTCTTGTCTGCCACATTTGAAGTGTTAGTGCATTTCAAGGCCCAGATGAAAAGTCTCCTCTTTGAAACAATCCCTGACCCGCTCCATCAACCCACGCAGAATTGCAGATTTCCTTCCCGGGGCCTCTGTAATGTATGTTTCTGTTACTGCATTAGCAATTTTATGGCTATTATTTACTTATTTTGGGGGCTGTCTTTCTAGGGTATGATTATTGAAAAGTAAATGTCCTGTCCTATGTAAGGTTTTGGCCCCAATGTTCTGAGCTGAGTATATATTCCATATTACTTTCAAAACACTGATATGATCCACCATAATTCATTGAAAATCTACAAAATAGCCCATTCTCATACAATTTCAACATATAGCAAGAAGCCTGATAATCATAAAGATTAAAAGTAAATACATACTTTTGATTGTGACTCTGTTAGATACTGTTAAGCACCTTTTGTGTTGTATCTCACTTATTTGTCAAAACAGCTTTAAGAAGTGTGTACAATTTTTCTCCATATTATTCATATGAGGAAATTGAGACTCAGAAAGTTTAAAGTCCACAAAGTCTCACAGACTCAACTGAATGGAACCCATATTTTTAACCACCAAATGAAATCCTCCATTGTATTTTATTTATATCAAACTGTTTTAAATGTATCACATTTAGAATCGCTTTCCATATTTTAGCTATGCGATTGAAACTTAAAGTGGATCCAGAGAAGAATAAAAAAATAATAATGCATCCCCATTTAGAAAAAGTGGAAAAAATAAAATAATTTAAAATAGACTAAAAACAATGTAGATTAGTTTTAAAATATTCCAAACAACTGACTTTTTAGCAAGCTTGTAAAGACGAACTAAAATGTATAGTCAGCTACTTAGCTTATCAATCTGGTCCATTCATTAACATAGTAACTCAGAATGAACTCATTCTGAGGTAGGATTCATTAACTGTTAGCAAATATCTAATGTTATTATGAGATGAAAATGTATTGTCTTGTTTTGTATTCTCCACAGCAGCTAGATTAAAAAGAGGTGCAATTAGTAATCTATAGGAAATTCATATTTAAAAAAATAAGATGTTGGAAGTCTAAAAGATGAGGGATTGTGAAATATCTAGGTTATCCAAATTGTTTTATTTTATTTATTAAAGATTATTGAATTTGGATCCAAATATAAAAAAAGAAGTGTTCTCCTCCAAGAGTCCATCCACAATGCAGTGTTTATATTAGGGTCAAGAAAAATGTCCTGGTATATAATTGCTTGTTTACACCTTCCTGTGTCTGCCCAAGCAATTCTCCCATGCATAATCCCCCAAAAGGCTGAGAATCTGTCTTCTCCATTCACATGTCTAAACATCTGAATCTGAATCCTAAATAATTTATTGTAAATACCCCCCAAATTAACTCTACATAAAAAAGGAAGTTGAATAAATGCTATCCACGTAAATGACATCTAACTATCAGGAATATACATGGTAGACTTCAAAATATTCTACCAATGTTAAGATGTTCTAAAACCACTGGCTAAAAGCAGTGGAATTGGTCACACTGGCACTGGCTTACACCTCCAAACAAGTTCTTCTTTTTGCTACTATAAAAACCCCTGATGGAAATCCTTCCGTCTTCTTGTAAGAACTCCAATGACATAGAAAATCAAATGTTAATTCCTGCTTATAGCAAATTTGATATAATCAACACAACTTTTGTTTTAGGCTTGTAACAGGAAATGTTGTGCCCGGGAAACAGGTTTCCATTCCTCAGAATGAACCTCAATGAAGAAAATAACCCAAGAAAATCTGAAAAGGACAATTAAATTCAATTGTAATTTTATTTGAATTAACCGCACAGTTATAATTGGTTACTATGTGTCAGAAACTTTTCTGGATCCAATGAATTATAGATGATTCCTGAGCACCCACACTCTAGCACATTATTCAAGGTCCATCATGGTCTTGCCTTGTAGCAGAGGGAATTCTCTGTAGTCCACACCCTACTGTTTTTCACTTCTGTGCCTTTACATGTGCATCTGTCACTTGGGCCATCTCTATTGTAACAGAGTAAGTCTCACTTGTAATTTGGAACCCATGACTCAGGGCAATGCCCCCTTCAAGCTTTCACTGCCGCATGAATAGTGACACATTCTATGATTCCATAGTCCCCTGCCATATCCCTATGCTATGTTGCCTCCATAGATGGGACCATCTATAACTTGTGTTTTTATTTTTTGTTTTTTTCCTCAGATCCTCATACTTTAAAGATGCTCAGTCAAGTTTAATTAATGTAGTGGTTAGATTAGAAACTACTTTCAAGTTAAGGCAATCAACATTGGAGCCTTTATTTAAAGTGGTTTATCGTATTTTCCACCTCTTGGAAAAAAAAAATTAAGTAAGTTGAACTGACTTTGGAATAAACCAGAAAAAAATAAAACTTGGAAGAAGAAGAAATGTTTAAAATTAAATATGAGAAATAATGGAATTTTAAAAATACCACAGAGTTGTATAGCTTTTAACATTACTGCCCGTTAAATATTAAATAGTTAAAATTATCCCTGGTATTGAGTTAAACATAAAATAGATATTTAGGAATCGATAATCATAGTAACTGGTACCTTGACAAGCTGGAGGTGCTCCATCCATCTGGAGCCGCTCTCCTAATCTGCATGTGAGAATTGCATTGCCCACCAAAGAGAATCCTGGAAGACACTGGTACCTAATAATATCACCTGTTAATAGAAGAACAGGCAGGGGTGGCTTCAGATGAGTAGCAAGATGAAAATTAGCAGATGTTTTTAAAGCAATACACACATCTGTTAAAATTTTTAATCAGTATAAAAATCCTATTAACAGTAAGTAGGGCTGATGTTCAAAATATTGAACTACTAGTACTTCATAGGCACTGACCAATCAGAACTGAAGTCAAGAGTAAACTACCTGTGAGACTGTACTGGTCATGCCAGTTGTATATAAGCAGTAGAAATAAAGTAATAATCTGGTCAGTACAGGTAAGGTATTCATTAAAACTGTATCAAGCAAGTAAAATTATCTATAATTATTGCTTTAATATTAAGATTCGACTTATATTGGTCATTGATATTTTCTTATATTACTCAACCAAAATAAATAGGATAATAATAAAAGTTTACTATGGCAACAGTATACAGCTATATTATTCAAATTCCCACAGTTTTCTAATTGTACATCCTGTAAATATAGAATTCCTTCTTCTTGCTTAATAATTCTTTTCCTCTTTCCACTGCTGTCCATTCTTAAGAATGCTAAGCAATCCCCATCATAGAGGAAAGAGCGTCTAAGGCAGGCTGTTTCTACTCTTTATTTTTGTTTCTTTTGAAGCAAATCCCTCTGTTAACAGTGTACTTTCTTTGAAAGTAATATAAAGGACTTTACCTATTTCAAATTCATCATCTTCTGTCAAAATTTCAGCATTAGGTACGGGTGGTGGAGGTTGGCACACTCTTAGTTGATAGGCTATGAAAGAAGACAATGTGTTTATTCCTTCTCTGAGCAGATATATATATATATTCACATATGCAAGAAAATTATGCAATGATTATATATAAGGACAATAAATGGTAGAATTTATAAAGTTTCAATTATTTATTTTAAAAAACTCTATAACATTGAGGAAAAATAAATCATTATTTAGATTCCAAAATATTATCCCATAGTAAGAATGCTTACATTTAAAATCCTTAATTTTACCCTTGTTCTATTACTTTTTGTTATGTGCTTCATAACACCTGCTATGTTTTTCTTGGAGTAATCACCATTTGTAATTATAAATTCATGCCTGTTTATGTGCTCAATGCAATCTTCCCCAAGGCTCATCAGAGAACCCCCAGCACCAACAGGAGTGCCTGGCATACAATCATAATTACAAACAACTACTCCATGCTTCCTCTATTCCAGGAAATAGTATGAGCACTTTACATATAGTAATTATATTAGTCCTTATAAATTATTTATTTTATTGATCAGTTTATGTAACTATTTTTATAATTATCCCTATTTTATCAAAAAGAAAACTGATAAAGTGGAGTTTAGAATTGGTCTATATCACACAACTATGATGAGGTAGAGCTGGAATTTGAACCTAGATAGTCTGGTCCCAGAGCCCTCTCTACCCATGCTATATTATATTAGCATGTTTACAAAATATACGTATTTTAAATTTCATCTTTCTAATTATTGATATCTCTTAAACAGGTCATCCCATCAGATTAGATAGATTCCTATTTGGTATAATTTAAAAACCACTCCCCCAAATATCTCTATGAATCTAAGTATCATGACTACTAGCCCAATATGATATCTACATCATAATCATTCGCTTGATTAACTCCTGTTTTCATTAGGAGTATTTTTTAAAGATGTACTCTTTTTCATTCAAGAACGCATTTCAAACTATTATAACATTTGAATAAAATGTGATTTATATGTTTAATTGTATTACTTAAACTTAGGAGTTATGTATGTACTTCATTCAGTGCTCAGATAAGAGAGAATAAGACTTATTAGACACAGTGAATCATCGGTGATCAAACAACTAGTACAGAGCTAGTATGTCTCCTAACTTCAAAGTCCATACCTTCAGTGCTTTCTCTATCATGAGAGTATTTATAAGAGTACTGAAGTACGTCAATTAGACCAGTTAATGAAGACTACGATAAAAGGAGAGGAATGAGATAACCAATGGGCACAGCCAGTAGGGAGGTAAGGGCATGTGTAGGGGGGTGGGGGTGGCCAGGGAGAGATCAATGGGGGAAAGAGGGGACATATGTAATACTTCAAACAATAAATAATTTAAATGTAAATAAAAAAAGAAAAAATACATAAATTTTTTAAATGAGTAAATATTCGCAATGCTGAAGGATAATCATGGGCATAAGAGCGTTTCAGATTTTGGAGAAAAGAGGCAAAAATTTGAGTACCAAATCCATCATTAGATAACAAAAACCCATTTATAAGTGGTAAAAAGTCTAATAAACTTCATGTTATTAAGGACAAAGAAAAAAATTCAAAATGTAGACAAAGAGAGATAAATCAAGGAAAATTTGTTTTCAGTATCCTGCTGTTAACTGTTGTCTGTCTCTTCCAACATTTTCCTTCCAGTACTTCAACCTGTTTATAAAAGCACTTTCTGTGCAGGGATGCTAATTTGCAAGGAAAACACTGCTCTACACAGAAGAGTCCCCACTAGAAAAGGGAAGACTTGCTAGGAAAGGAGCCCAGGGCAGAGAAGTCTAGCCTAGCTTTTGAGAAACAGTTTAGTTGAGAATAAAGTTAGGAATTTTGAAAATCATTTTCCTGAACTTAGAAATAACAAAGAGGTAAGAGAAAGGGGAGGAGATAGCCTCCACATGGAGAAATCCTTTTAAAACTAGGATTTCAAGAAGAGCATTTTATTGGGTCTTAAGTAGAATAGAGGTCAACTCAGAAGTTAGAGAAGTGTAGAGATGCCCATGTGTAGATTATTTAACTTTTGTTTGCCTATAAAGTTATTTTTAATCTTCGAGATAATCATGTTATTTTCTTATTGTAAAAGAAGCACATTTTTATTATTGAGGAATCCATGACTCTTGCATGTATAGAACATGCTTAGATAACTGGTATAGAACATGCTTAGATAACAGTGTTTGTAAATTGTCATTAATGAGGATTATGATGCTCAGAGATATGTTATTTTCCCAAGACCACCTGGGTTCTGTGAGCTAAATTCTGTCTCATTCTCTGTTATTGACCATCACTAGCACTTTTATAAACTGTCTCTAGAGCCAAGGAATTAATTACCTTGGGTCATGGAGGGTCTTAGGAGGTATAATGTCCTTCCCTGCTACCTCTACCTCAGTAAGAACAATTCTATTTGGATTAGTTTTATAGTTTTGAATTCTAAATAACTTTCCTTTGAAACAATTTTCTACAGTCTCCACCTAAGTGATTTCATTGATTTTATATATATATTATTGATTTCAGAGAGGAAGGGAGAGGGAGAGAGATAGAAACATCAATGATGAGAGAGAATCATTGATCGGCTGCTTCCTGCATGCCCCCTACTGGGGATCAAGCTTACAACCTGGGCATGTGCCTTTGACCAGAATCGAACCCCAGGACCCTTCAGTCCACGGGCTGATGCTCTATCCATTGAGCCAAACCAGTTAGTGCTCATGGATTCTTTTAATTTCAAGCCTGAATTCACGTTTCAAATCCCAATTTTAGATTACCAGGATAATCATTTCTTCTGACTCTTGACTGCCTCCCTCCCCTTATCCCTTACTGTTACTTTCTAATCATAGAACTGTTTTATGGTACATGTGATCATGGCTTGTTTTAAAATCTATTATTGTTCATCTATTGGCTTGCTTGTGCATTGTTTGTGCCTCTATCTTGACTTTAAGTAACATAAGGGATGAGACTTTTTCACAGTTAAGCCATTAGCTTCTATCACTATGCTTACTATCCAACAAATATTTGCCAAATAATATACAGAACACAGGTTTCCTCAAAACAGTCTCTAAATAAAGTCTTACCTAAGATAACTCTCATCTCTAAAATTGCAAATGGTGAGGAAATAGGGCCAATTTTGGGTCAGGGTTCTAGAGATTGGGATCTAAATAAGACCTGCCTGAGATGCTTTTCAGGGTTTAACTATATAATTCTGATTATAATATAAAGGATTTTAAAACCACACCCTTTGTGTCTGATTATAATATAAAAGATTTTAAAACCACACCCTTTGGGTCTGTTTTTCTTAGGTTCTCAACCTTCCTAATGCCGCGAACCTTTAATACAGTTCCTCATATTGTGCTCTCCCAACCATAAAATTATTTTTGTTGCTACTTCATAACTGTAATTTTGCTACTGTTATGAATTGTAATGTAAATATCTGAGATGCAGGATGTATTTAGATGACCCCTGTGAAAGGGTCATTCGACCCCAAAAGGGGTCATGGCCCACAGATTGAGAACCACTGCCCTAACCACTCCCCTGACAGCCTGATCGATGCCTAACTTTTTCCCCGCTGGCCTGGTCACCACAACTGCCCTCGCCTGCTGGCCATCTTGTGGCAGCCATCTTATGATGACATGAGAGCAGCCATCTTGTGACCACATGGGGGTGGCTATCTTATGACCACATCTGCAAGGTCATCTTGTGTGAGGGCATGATGGTCAATTTGCATATTACCTCTTTATTATATAGGATTACAATTTTAATTAT
>NW_006285038.1:305115-305847 GCF_000327345.1 Myotis davidii
CCCTGCACACAAGTAAAGTGGTGGAAGGGAATTAAGACAGTATTTACACGAAATCCACGGTGTGCCAAGGATTCTGCAAAGGAATCAGCAGAATTTTGCATAAAATCAACAAAGGGGCCAGGGAGGCTTGCTTGAGAGAGAACCCTGGGGAGAATGAGGAGGCATGAGGAAAAAAAGGTAAACTAAGGCTGAGTCCCACGGAGTCTATGCGCTGGGCTCAGGATGGGTTTAATGTGAGGCCAGTGGGAAACCTGGGAAGAATTTTCAGTCTGAGAATAACGTGATCAGATTTCTTACAGAAAAAAATAACCACACTGGCTGCAGTAGGAAAAATGCACACAGTTGGAAGGGGACAAAGGTGGATACCTAGACTCTGCATAGCTGTGGGCGTTCAATAAACAATCATTGATGGATTCTAAAAACTCACAGGTGTCCACAGATGACATGCTATTAAAAGTTTTGATTATGACCTCCAACAGTCCCTCACTTTGGTTAATAAACTTTAGCCCCACCTATTAACCAGTTTATATTTTCAGCTGCAAATAAACATGTAGTTCCTCTCCTCCGCTTAAAACTCAAGGGCCCAGATTTGTTGTATCACCCAGCTATGATGCCATCATCACATCACACACACACACAAAAATATTAAACCACGTCTCTTCACTTTTTCAAGATAAACTTTGAAAAATGAAACCTGTCTACACCCTACCCCTTACCATAATCCAGTGATGG
>NW_006285038.1:306496-321388 GCF_000327345.1 Myotis davidii
TATATGCAAAGCACATGGAGTAGTGCCTGGCACATAGTAAGCACATTATAAGATTAAGTCCTTGTTATATCAAATTGGAATGCCATTCCTTCTAGATAGTTGGTGTTTAGAGAGAAATAAGAACATTTGCTAAAATAATAATACTTTCTGCTGTTCCCAAGTTTCCCTGTATATTCATGAAAGACATTTTGCTTTGGTAATTACTGCAATAATCCCAAGCAAAATTTAGGTATGTTATCTTTGTTGGCAGGATAAGGGTATAAAAGGCAATGGTTAGTGGTGGGATGTATTAGATCAGTGGTTCTCAACCTTCCTGAGGGTCAACCTCAGCCGTGACCCTTTAATACAGTTCCTCATGTTATAGTGACCCCCAACCATAAAATTATTTTTGTTGCTATTTCATAACTGTAATTTTGCAACTGTTAAGAATCGTCATGTAAATATCTAATATGCAGGATGTATTTTCATGGTTACAAATTGAACACAATGAAAGCATCGTGATTAATCACAAAAACAATATGTAATTATATATGTGCTTTCCGATGGTCTTAGGCGACCCCTGTGAAAGGGTCGTTCGACCCCCAAAGGGGTCGTGACCCACAGGTTGAGAACCGCTGTTTTAGATGAAGGCCATAGTGGGGAATGAAACATTATAGCTCCACATCTCTTTCTGGACATGTTTCTATCGAAGCAGTGAGCATCCCTGGGGAATATATGTCCGCCAATTGGTGCTGGTTATTCATTACTCTTGTGCACACAACAGCCTACGCTGCTATTTGCTCTGGAAGCAGGCTGCGTGTGCCCCCATCTCGGTTCTGCGGGCTCCATGGCCTCTGAGGCAAACTGCTAACTCTGTGCTTCAGTTTTCTAGTCTGCAAAATAAACACAAAACTAAGACTGAGCTGATAGATTGTAATGTGCTTAGAAGAGTGCCTGACACCTATTTCAAAGGGAAAACACATTCCCTGCTTATATAAGGCTCACATGGCTGCTGGAATGGCAGCTGTGTCCTGAATACATATAATCTCAATTATTGACCTTACTCACAACCTGATATCATTCCCAGAGCTAGTGCCCATGGGACTTCCCAGAACATATCAAACAAGTGGTTTTGTTTCTATTCTTATTTAAATTGGCTATATTTTTCAAATGCAGAGATTACTTATGTATTTTTCATTGATGTACATTATACTGTAGTATAAAATCCTTGAGTTCAACAACCTATGTTAGAGTCCTGTATGAGATATAACAAAACTGCTAGCACAATGCCCTGGATATTCATCCTAGATCTGTTTGTTTTCTTCCAAAGTAACCAAAGTATATACATTATACAGGGTGAGATATTGTTTTAAGTCAATTCATCATCAGTTGGTATTTATTGAATATTATTCCCAGGGCATTGATGTTTCTATCTCTCCTTCTCTTTTCCTCTGTCTAAAATAAATAAAAACATGTATATTAGAAAAAAGATACCAACATGTGGAATATGATGCCCTCATTCAGTTATTAAATCATAAATGGTATGTTATTTATTTTAGACAGAGGAAAAGAGAGGGAGAGAGAGATAGAAACATCAATGAGAGAGAAGCATCATAGATCAGCTGCCTCCTTCAGGTGCCCTGCTGAAGATCAAGCCCACAACCCGGGCATTGCCCTGACCTGGAATCGAACTCACAACCTCCTTCTCTTCACACAGCGACCGTGGAGCATTTGGGGAACTATGAAGAAAACATACTAAGTTGCGATAAACCTCCCAACATCTTGCAGTTAGCTTGTAGGTCCTGGGGGAGACGCACTAAGAAGTGTGAAGCTTCAAGTTGTAATTAGAAAGGGTATTTTCTAGAACATAAGATGACCTATCATCTTGCTAAAAATGAAAGTAATTTTTGCTACATTTTTAAAGAAAACATAGATTTACATACCATTAAGTATAATCTATGCATGAGATAGTACCGGTTTAGGTACTTATTGCCTAGCACTTATTTTATTGCTGCAGCTGTTTGCATTATTTAAAAAGAGGTCATTCTTTGGAGTCAGACGGACCTATTTGAATTCCAGGCAGCCCTTCTACTTATTAGTTCTCTGGTTTTATGTAGGCTACAAAATTTTTATTCAGTTCTTTCATTATTAAAATAGGATTCATAAGGCTTACCTTGCAGAGTTATTACAAAAATTAGCAATAATACATGGAAAGTACCTAGCATAGCACTGGGCGTATTACGTTTTCTGTAAATGGCAACTATGGCAGTTACAGTGACCATCATACAAAGTCAGTGTCTGCAAAACATGTAGCTAAAAAGGTTTTGTGTAGTTTACTTTCAAAGAGTCACTGATTAGGGAAGTTGTTATTATTTATTCTAAGCCAACCCCATGTTGACTCTATAGCAGATATCAAGAAAATTCAGCAATACTGAGAGAGACAAAAACATTTCCGCAGATGAAGAAGAAATATGATAGATGAGATAAAGTGCCTCAACACTTACCCCTGTCCTATTTTTTCATTGCACATAAATTGCATTTTGCGAAGCTTTTTATGAATGTTATTTTTGATCAGGAAAGGCTTTATGAACGTGATATTTTATAAAAGACAGATGGCTAACCGGATCTCATAAAAGAAGTCAGGTTAGAGAGAGGGAAAAGAAAACCACTTTTTTTTTCTCTTTTCAAACGTATTTAAAATACCGTAATAAGTAAAATTTAAATGATTAATGTGACCTTAAGAAAATATATGAAAGTATAGATCAGATTTATAAAATAAATACACAAGTCATAAGAAAACCACTCATGACTTAACAGGTCAGGGCATAACAGAAGGAACTATTACATCACTAAGAGAATGTAAAGAAACTTGAATGTGGGAGTAAACCATTCTAAGCTTAGCTATACTCAACCATTTTAAAATAAGTGTTAAATAATAAATTATCTACTGGTTTATTTGTTTTTACAAATATAAAATGACTTGAACAATTTTTTTTTATCATTACAAGAGTTCACTTTGACACTAAGCTATAGGTACCGATTATGGGCCCAGAACAGGAATATTAGATTTTAGATGTATTAAATTATATTAGTTGTATTAATACTAATTTGAAAACACACATTTTTTTGTTTCTGTGAGAGGAAATAGGTGCATGTCTACATATTGTAAAGTAATCTTTTCAAAAGTTGTCACTAGTATAGCTAAAGAAGTAAATAAACAACTTTTTTGAAAAAGTGTGAACACACTTCCCACTGTAAAACTAAAACACAGTCAGTCCCAATCAGTCAATAATACTATATAATAAAATCCTAATATGCAAATTGGCTGAATGGTGGAATGACTGGCAGAATGACTTGTCACTATGATGCGCACTGACCATCAGGGAGCAGACTCTCAACACAGGAGCTGCCCCCTGGTGGTCAGTGAGCTCCCACAGGGGGAGTGCCACTCAGCCAGAAGCTGGGCTCATGGCTGGTGAGCACAGCAGTGGTGGCGGTAGCCTCTCCCACCTCCACTGCAGGTAGGCAGAAAGGAACGAGCGGTCCCGGACTGCAAGAGCCCCAGACTGCGAGAGGGATGCCTGCCTGCCAGCTTAGGCCCAATCCCCAGGCAGGCATTGACATCCCCCGAGGGGTCCCAGACTGAGAGGGTGCAGGCTCGGCTGAGGGACCCCCTCCCCCCCGGCATGAATTTCATGCACTGGGCCTCTAGTGAAAATATAAAAGGGATACAAAGCAGAAATATGATGTGTCTTCAAAAATGCATTCACTATTATCAAACTCCCAGGCTTGTAAAACAATACACTATACTGTCATTAAGTTCTCTTAGACTTGGCAAAAAGAATAAGTGCATCATAGAGAAGATGGTAGTGACACCTATGAGTGTGAATTATCAAGAAATGGAGGGATTTAAGATGTAGAGACTTAAAGAACTAAAGATGAGTAAGAAACCATTTAGGAATTGAAGTTCAGGAGGAAGTAAGAGAACATATCTGCCTGAAGCCAGAATAGATAGACACTGGGGAGTAAGGTTCAATGAACCAGATTATAGGGTAGCTATAAATTTGATTTAATGTAGGCATCATGCATTCTTGAAAAGGTGAATCTGGATGAAAGCAGTGCTTAGGAAAACTATCCTAAGTGAGCTGTTGGAATATAAGGCATCTGTCAATTTTAAAATGAGCCCTACCTAGCTCAAATTTCAAGGTCATTTTAAGGTTTGGATAAAATTTCCAGAGATGTTGATTCAAATGTTAGGATTCTCTAGGCTCTGGTAATTTTGCCTGACTATGAAATTTAAAGCATAAAATAAATGTTCTCTCAGAAAATGTAAAATGTGAGATAAGGTATGGTAAGGAAAGGAAAACTTACTGAACATCTACTCTGTCAGGCACTATAATAACTGTATATTCTCCATTGTCTCCAATTCTTATATAATCTCTGCAATATAATGTTATAATAAATAGTAATAATGACAGCAATTATTTGGGTTGAACTATGCAATATTGAGCATTTTTGACCAAAAATTTCATATTGTTCAATCTAACTTATGTCAGTAATTAAAGTAATTTCTACATATCCAGTATCTCGTTAATCTCAGCAATCCTACAATGATGTTTTATAGCTTAAACTAGAGGCCTGGTGCACAACATTCATGCACTGGGGGGGAGGGGTGTCCCCTCAGCCCGATCTGCACCCTCTTTCAGTCCAGGACCCCTCAGGGGATGTCCACCTTCCAGCTAAGCCAGCAGGCGGACATTCCTGAGAGGGATGGGGGGGAGCTGGGTTGTGATTGGCCCTCTGGGTGGGTGGTGGGACACCCTTGCCAGCCCGGGATCCAGATCTGTCTCACTTATGTTCACACCGGTTGTCGGGAGCCACCTGTCAGCTGCTTCTATATCATTTCTTCCTTGTGGAGCTTCTAGGGAGGGGAAGCGGCCATAGTGCCTGAGGCCAACTTCCAGGAGGCCAGTGGAGCTGTTGGGATCATGCTAGCGGTTACAGTCCGTCAGTGCCTGGCCCGGTCTCCAAAGATTGGACCTGCAGGACTACTGAGGGAGTGAGGGGTTGCCACCTGGGCTGGTGGGCCACCGGGACAGGTCCTCTGTTGGAGCACACTGACCACCAAGGGGGAGTTTCTGCATTGAGCATCTGCCCCCTGGTGGTTAGTGCGCATCATAGTGACTGGTCGACCAGTCACTTAGGATTTTATATATCCTATCTAATAAAGAAGGGATATGCTAATTGACCCTCATGCTATCACAAAGATGGTGACGCCCACAGCCAATAAGGAGGGGCTATGCTAATTGACTCCCCCCCTTAAAGATGGTGATTCCCACAACCAATAAGGAGGGGCTATGCTAATTGACTGCCCCGCCTTCAAAGATGGCAGTACCAACAGCCAATAAGGATTAAATATGCTAATTAACTGCCATGCCCTCAACGATGGCGGCACCCACAGCCACAAGATGGAGACACCCAGTCCCCTCAGCCCCCCAAGCTGCCCAGGGCCAGCCCAAGGGATGACCAAACGACTGAACAAGCAGGCTGGGTGGGGCTACCAGGCTGGTGGGGGGCCGTGAGGGGCAACCAGGCTAGCAGGGGCGCAGTTAGGGGCAATTAGGCTAGCAGGGGGAGCAGTGAGGGGTGACTAGGCCAGTAGGGGGGCAGTTGTGGGTAACCAGGCTGATGGGGGGGGGTAGTTGGGGACAACCAGGCTGGCAGGGGCGCAGTTGGGGGCAATTAGGCTGGCAGGGGGGGCAGTGAGGGGTGACTAGGCCAGTAGGGGGGCAGTTGTGGGTAACCAGGCTGATGGGGGGGGGTAGTTGGGGACAACCAGGCTGGCAGGGGCGCAGTTGGGGGCAATTAGGCTGGCAGGGGGGGCAGTGAGGGGTGACTAGGCCAGTAGGGGGGCAGTTGTGGGTAACCAGGCTGATGGGGGGGGGTAGTTGGGGACAACCAGGCTGGCAGGGGCGCAGTTGGGGGCAATTAGGCTGGCAGGTGGGACAGTGAGGGGTGACTAGGCCAGTAGGGGGCAGTTGTGGGAAACCAGGCAGGCAGGTAGGGGCAGTTAGGGGTAACCAGGCTGGCAGAGGGAGGTAGTTGGGGGCGACCAGGCCGGCATGCAGAGGCAGTGAAGGGCAACCAGGCCGGCAGGGGGGCAGTTAGGGGTGATCAGGCAGGCAGGCAGGTGAGCAATTAGGAGCCAGTGGTCCAGGATTGTGAGAGGGATGTCCGGCTGCCTGTTTAAACTGGCAGTTGGACATCCCCCAAGGCATCCCAGATTGGAGAGGGTGCAGGCTGGGCTTAGGGGACAACCCCCACTCCCCAACCCCATGCACAAATTTCATGCACCAGGCCTCTAGTCTATATCATAAAAGGCCTGTGGTCATGACTCCATTAAACAACCGGTCACCAGGAGGTGCATGGAGCATCTCTCACGGGCTGGGACTCACGGTTCGCACGGCAAAACGGTGCTCACACAGGGCTGGTGGGGCTTGCGTGGGGCTGGAGTGCTGGCATGGTGGAGGCAGAGCCCGCGGATGGCAGCACGACCAAACCATGGGTCACCAGGAGGGGCATGGAGCATCTCTTGCAGGCCGGGACTCATGGCTTGTGCGATGAGGTGGGGCTCACATGGGGCTGGCAGGCAGGCCTTGCGGTGAAGAGGGCGCAGGGGATGGGCGCTGGGCGGGGACGGGGAGCAAGGCGCAGTTCCCCAGGTGACAAGCGAAGGTGCTCCTGCTGTGGAGGTTGGGGAGGGGGCCACATGGCCTGAGGCAGGGGGAGGCAGCACACGGGGGAAGGGCATGAGCCGGGAGTGCTATGGGGCGCTAGCAGCATCCACGGAGCGTGCAAGGTGTCACAGGGCAGTAGACATGGCCCTGATGGCAGGCTCGGCCTAGGGGACCTTACACACGCATGATTTAATCGTGCGCTGGGCCTCTAGTATATATATATATATATATATATATATATATGTGTATCTCCACATTAGTGTCCATGTAAATCCACATTCACACTTTGTGTGTATACATACACATTCTACAATCCTAATTTTTTCTATATGAATGCACATACACAGGCATTTTTTCTCTGACAATATTTCCCTTTTGACATCTATCCTACAAGAATTGTACATTCCCTACATGGTCAGCTATGGATCTTTATAGTCCATCAATGAATTAGTCCCTTCTTTGTCATTTGTTCTGGCAGGGCACAAAATAATAAAAATTTATGCAAGGATCCATGAAAGATAAAATGTACAAATGCAGTTAAGCAACTAATTCAGTTTTCAACTTTATTACTTAATTTATTGGTTCCCAAGTTATGATTAGTCATGAAAGTAATAAAACTGTTGTTATAGTCTTAGACTATATCTACGGAATGCCGGCACCAATATCCAAGTCAGTAAACAAGGCAAGTGAGTTATTTTGTAAAAAGCCCAAACAAAAGTTACCTGACTGAACGCCCCTTCCTAGTTGGCTGTGCTGGAGTGTTCATGCAGCTGTGGGCACTAGGGAAGGACAAAGTGGGTACTAGCTCCTGGCTGATAAATGCTGAGATAAAGCAAATCAAATATTTTCTGGCCGATGCTCTGGGTATCTCAACCTGATGTGTTTTAAATGTGAGAATAACCATATTTTTCATGGAATATAAGATGTGAGTATCAAAGCTTTACATTGTGTTAAGAGAGATAAAAACATTAAATTGTATATGACAAAGCACATGTTCATGTTGCAAATTTTTATATAACTTGCGAGTTTAATTCAGTAGGTTATTGGTTCTATGAAATACTCATGGAATTGGTCCAACAAAGTTACATGAGGCAGAATGTGTTTCATGGAGGTGTGGTCATAGCAGATAAAGGTATGTCATCATTAGAAATAAATTAAAATTTTCTTGTTTATAATGAAATAAAATCAACTTGAGATAAAATAAAAATATTGAAAAGCTGTGAGACCATCTGAATGTTTTTCTGAAGAAGTTACCCTCATGAGGAGAAGACCCAGAAGTAAACAAAGAATTAAGGTTGCAATTCTTCATAAATTATTCTACAGACATAAAAGCTATGAACTTAATCATCTGGAAGAGTCACTGAAAACTGTAATATTCTAGACTAGCTATAGTTTTGAAACAAAGTATAAATGATTGAGTAATATGATTCCAAGCAAAAAGATATTGGATGCTAGTTTTAGAAAGACTCACAGCAGGTTGAATAAACATTTTGTATTGAAAAGTCTCAAAGTTACATGCAATAAAACATAAACAGCTGGTTCTCTTTTATTGGTTTCCATGTGGAAAAAAAATATTATTTTCTACTGGGTAATTACTGAGTGATTTATATCCTGTCTCCATTAGTTTAGATTTTAATGTCCCTAATGCTTATAAGAGGTTATTCTTTGCAAGTAAATGTATTTGAAGCAATTTTAAGTGTCACAATTTAATACCTTTTCAATCATTGGTTAAATATATTTTTCAGTCAATTTTCCAGGACAATTTTAAACAGTAGCAAATGAAACAGAAATTCTTAGATAATACGAACCATGATAACTGAGCACAAAAAAGCCACTGGTTGTGAAATCACTGTGGAATTTGATGAGGATCTGGTTTGAAGTGCTATAGACTGACTCCAAAGCAGTGTTGCCACTGAACTGCCCAATCTGAGGCGAGTTTTGATCTGGCCCATCCCTATTCGAGAGAGACAGAACAGAGGGGGAGAAAGATTAAGACTAGTTTTTTAGGTGAGTTTTCCACAAAGTTTAATAAAAGCATTAGATAAGAGATGATAGAGCAGATGAAATAACCAACGAGTGCCATATCATATTGGTATACTTTGTGTTTATATCAGTGATAACATTAAAAAAAATTTAAAGTATAAAAATAGACCAGATTTTTACCTAACTGAAATGCACTCATATTAATTGTAATCAACGACACTATCTTTGGTTTCCTGACTATAACCCAAGCTTCCTAAATTCTTGAGGTCTGCTTTTATTTTCTTCAAATCAATCTTGAATAAATTTAGAAGGAATCATAGAACTCACACAGTGGTTCTATTAACCAATTGTCAGGTTATAATTCAGATAGTTACTTTATAATGTATTTTTAAATAAAGATGTTTCAATTAATAGGATAATACAAATATATTTTATAACAAATTATTATGAGAGAAATTAAAGTTATATTAAATCAGTATGATGTGTTCATAAGCTTTTAAATTTTCACTAGTTTTGGAAATATGTAACTTTCTTACCTTAAACTTACCCTGATATTAATTCCTTGTTTTTTGCATATCAGTTTAATAATAAATTAAAATCTTTTTTCCATACATAAAGTTTTTGTTCAAAGTGTTTAGTTACTTTCTGGGAAAAATCTAAATCTATTTCTCTTCTTTGTCTCATTCTACAAACCACAAACTGTCACCCTCAGTCACACCAGGTGGCAATTTCTGTTTACAGAGGATTGTGATATATTTTCATTTCTACCTTGGTGAATCAATAAGTCATAATGGCCCTGGCTTACCATACAGTAATGAAATCATAGACTGGCTCTGTTTGAAGGACAGTGAAATTGATGTAGATTCCATTCCCAGGGGGTACTCGTACAAGCCAAAAACAGTCTTGAAAGTTGGGGTATTCATCTGGATAACCAGGAGAATAAATGGTGCCATTCATAGCAGTTATATTCCCTCCACAAAGAGCTACAGAAAAGACACAAAACGCAATGTTATATTAAATAACAATAAATTGATTATAAAGAAAAAGGTGCACATTTAAAACTTAAGCAGTAGACAATCCGTCTGTATTAAGTTTTTACTCCAGTTAGGTATATAAAGTTGCAAACCATGAGCAAAATATTGTTAGCTTGTATTTATTTTTCTATATGAAGCATGCTACCTAGTTATTATTAACTATTATTAAATTAATAAATTACATTGTGTTCTTTCCCCAAATATTTTATCAATATATATTTACACTGTTCAACTCCTATTTGTCTTACACCATATGTATATATGGCCTTAAAAGAGGTTCAGGGATTTTTATTTAAAAGGTTTTTTAAGAGGAAATGTACCCAAATTCAGTAGCAGTATCTGGGGTTATTGGTTTTTATAAGAATGATTATTAAACATACGCACACACAGCTACACAGACACACACATATAGGAGGAGCTCTAAAGCATTAACTTTATCTTTCCTGGCAATGGAGGAGGTTAGGGCTTCTGCCAATAATAATAAAATCAGTTATTCATTTCGGAGCCTTCAGGGTTTAAACCGGGTACCAACTATAATTATTCAACTGAAAGAGAGACTGTGTGTTTCGCATGCTATTTGAAGAGGAAGACAAAACAGTGCCCAAACAAAACTGATTAAACGTGGATGACGCCTACCTTCACACCTTGGAAGTGGGTGATTCCAATTGCGACTCACTCCATGAAGGCAAGTGAGAGCTGAATTTCCAATCAGCGTGTATCCAGGGAAACATTCAAAGGAAACGGTTTGACCCACAGTGAAATCACTGCCAATGACAAAGCCATTGCGAAATGGGCGTGGGTCAGGACAGCTTTGCAACTGATAGGCTGCAAAGGGAAAAAAGGAAAATGTTTCTCCTTTCTGAATTTTGAAAGACCACAGTTGCGTACTATTTGCAACTTGAAAAATAGATGCACTGCTCCTTGTATTTGGTTACAAATAGCAATTCAGGTTTATGACAAATGATATTAATGAGAATATATGAATTGCTTTTCATGTCTATACTTTTCCATTCAAATGTTAGTATAATTTACAAAAATGCATTCACTTTATTCACCCACTTATGTAATCCATCTAAATTATGTTTTAATGAAAATATGAACTACTATTACCACCACAGTTTTAATCCAACATATTCTGATTCCTTTACAGAGAGTACAATTGCTTCCTGGTTACATGGCACATACATAGAATAAAATAAACACTTGTAAACTTCATTCTGAGTCTTTTGAATTTTATTTTCTTTATTTTTTTCTTTAAAAGGAATAAGCCACTGTTGAGTTTCTCCAAAATAGTTATGTAATAATATAAAATACTAGGAAAAATTTTCCTCTTGGTATAAATTTTGTACTTTAGTTAACATGATATTTTTGGCACTTCAGTATAACAATGTGTTCATTTGTACATATTCCTTTGGTTCTATGTTCTACCTGAGATCAAAGTTCCTATTTGTTTTGTTTATCATTGTATGCTAAAAGCCTTGTCCATTGCCCATCACACAGGAAGTGCTTAATAAAGACGGCTGAATAAATTTTGAGCCTATAAATAGTGTACACTATGCACTTTTCCAAAATTCAGAAAGTGTTTCAAGTCTAATTGCAAGATCATTTAAAAATAACATTGGTTCTGTGAATCTGTATAAATTAATCTATTTCACACAATTGGCATCAGCTGAATGATATCAATGCAGTAAATGAAGAGATAGTTTCAAAATTCAATGTAACTTACAAATAATATGTACTCATGATTATAATACATTGTGGCTCATGTCAATAATATTAACATTAGATCAATGAGTAATAGATTCTCTATTTTATGCTTTTATCACAAAAATAAATATTTTTCGAGGGCATATTGACTAAAAATGCAGTTAATAAAGTTCAAATTCCAGTTTTATATCATTAAAATAAGAACTTTATTTTGAGAGGGAGAAGAAATTGAGGGCAGGAATAAGAACATGAAGCCAGGTTTAAGTTCAATACCAAAGTGCTGGCATAAGGCTCAGTATACTTGCTAGAAGAGGACCACGATATAGTTCCGAGTCTTTTAGCAACAGAGAAGAAAATCAGTTGTTGCCCAATTGTTTCTCAAATAATTAAAGTCTTTGGGAGCACAGTTAATTCTGTATTGTGAGGTGGTAGAAATGACTCCTATTTTATGTAAAGGATAATGTGTGATGTAGTGCTCTTATATTATGTCTGCAAATATAACACAAATTTTAATTATTTAGACCCATGTAGTTGGATGTTACAATGTCTATTTTAACTATATTTAAATGTCCTCTTGGGTATATACTTTTATTCTAAAAGTATTTATTGTGCTATTATTGTCCTAGGCACTTGAAATGCATCAAGGAACAAACAGAGATCACTGACTGGAAATCACAATAAGAATGTGTTATATACTTACAAAATCCTTTAATAATTAGGGCAGAGATATAATAAAATTTTAAGGTATTTGGATTAAACATCCAAGTCATTGGAATTACATTATTTGTGTAAAATATCCTAACTTTAAATATCTGATTTTAAATTTTAGACTTCAGGGTTGGAATAATATAATAATAACAGCTAAAATTCAATGATATATACCATATATATTTTGCATTCATTTTATCATATAAAGTTCAAAGCAATTTATCTGAGAGATACTATTACTAACTCCATGATGTAAATATAAAACTTTATCTAGCTTGCCTTGCTTAACTACCTTGCCTTGACATGCTTAATTTCACTGCACTAAGACTAACTCAATCCTTTTTTCAGAATTAAGATTTTCTAAGGCCTCAGAAAGACATCATTCCCCCTATATAGTTGCCTGAAAACTGCACTTAAAAAAAATCTTTCTAATTGAAGTTTGCTTGGCTTAGGTTCTTTTTATTTCTAAAACAAAATATAGAAACTATTTAGAGTTAGATTGCTAATTACTGATTTGGGCTAAATAAGCTTTCACTTTTTATTATCCAACTCACCTTGGTATACAATGTGGAACCCTTGTTTGTTTTGTGAATAGTCACTGTGAAAGTACAGGCTTGTTTCATGAGTTGTGCTGAATAAGGATGATGGGATTTGAGGACCACTAAGTCGGCCAATAACAGTGCTAGTCTCTGAGGTTCCACTTCTTACTTCCAAATAATCATGTATAGTTTCTGTAGAAAAATTTACAAACTGGAGATGTACACCTAAGGAAGAAAAGCAAGCAGTATTACTTTTTTTTTTTTTTACCGAATTAAATGCACACACACAAATGCACATACTCGCTTTCATGCACTTAGATATGTTTCCATCTAGGCACTGTTTTAAGTGTTTGTTCCAACCCAGTAAATGTAATAATAATAATAATAAAGAGAACATGTCTCCTCATTCTGACTGTAACTTATTTGGAGACAGGTACAAAGTCCATTCTACTATGCATTTTATCCCCAGTACTTAGCATTGTACCTGTAGAATAATATGTACTCAGTAAAGAATTATTAAAAGTATGAGTTTCTGCAAATTCATGTAAAACATTTAAATATGAATTTGTATTCTGAGGCTATAGATGTTTTGGGTAATTGGGTACTTAAATTCAGTCCTCAATAAGTGAGATAGTATAGAATTTCTTAATTGCTCTAAATCCACTAAGTTTCTATTTAAGGAAGTGTCTACTCATCCTAGTCTTCTGAAATTTAATGAAAAAGCTGATCCTCAATCTAGCACTTCTCTTTATGCATTTATAGACTCATGGAATATGAAGAGCCTATAAGAGAATATATTTGTGATTTAAGAGTGAGAAAGAATTTATTAAATGCAATATATCCAAAATACTGGCAATTGTATTATTAATTTAAAAAGTATATTCACAGGGGTATTTAAAACTAAACATTTAAAAATTTATACTATTTTTCAAATGTAAAGTTTTATTTATTTACAATGAATATTAAATTAATTGAATATATTACTAGAAAATAATTTGTCTATGTACTACTTGGGTACAAAGTGAAGAATTACAAAAACAATCATACAAGAAAATTAGCTTGAATTTCTCATTGCCACACACATCTAACTCAGGCTACATCCATGCATATCCATGCATATCAAATAGAAAATACCATGAAGTTATCTACTTACCTATCTATCCATCTATCAAATTAAAAAAATACCCATATTCTTTCAATTATCCAAGTATTCCAGTTGAAATATATTTGGCTTATCAACAATTATCCAAATTGCACTCATCAATTTACATAACTGTATGTAACCCAAATTAAACTACAATTTATGAATATTTTATGTTAGACATTTGATATATTTAAAGGATGCTTCTCATGATGTTGAAAACATTTTCACCTGTTTTTAACATACATACCAAAACCTACAGGCAGCTTTACTGTCCACGTGCAATCTAAACTGCTGGGGTAATTTCCAGGAAACCCCGGGCTGAGAATCACACCACTGAAATCTGACATCGCACCACCGCACTGAGCTGCAAGATAAGTGAGGTCCCAGGTAAGCAGAGCAGTGGAATAGCTGACTATATTAAAAACAGATTGAGATCATTTCAACTCTTCAGCAAGTCTCTGAAGTAAAACTGTTTGATATAAATTTGAATATTGCCAACTCTCATTCACCACACACTAGTAACGAAATATAATCAACCGACAATGCATTTTCTAAAATAGCATAAAAAGACAAGGTACTTTCTTTCTCTGCAAGTAAAAACAATTATAGCACAGCAAGGAGTAGCTCATGTGCTGTGAATGCAATCAAACAAGAAGCACCTGTCCTTTTCCACAGTGGGCAGTTTACTTCTCATCCTTAAGTATTCTAGTAATGTTCTGATTCACTCCAAAGATGACATAATTTAGAATAAAATCAAGCCAACAATATCAGTTCTAAGTACAGTGGGGCCTTGACTTACGAGTTTAATTCGTTCCGAGACCAAGCTCATTAAGGAGCTCGTTATGGAGCTCGTTAATTCAAATTACTCTATCAACTCAATGCAAAAAAATTGGCCAAGAGACAGCTGGTATCTCAAAAAACTCGTTAGTCGAGACACTCGAAGTCAAGGCCCCACTGTACCAAGATCAAGAAGGAATTGTTTTCAAAAATCTTGCCTCCTTTTACTCTTTTTGTAAGAAAGCTAAATAAAGAATTTTAAGAAAAATATTGAGTGTTTTCCT
>NW_006285038.1:323030-328912 GCF_000327345.1 Myotis davidii
ATACTTTATTATGCCCCCTATTTTTATACACAATTGGATACACACATAAATATACACCCCACACATAGCACACACATAATTGGTATTATCTGTATATATAAATTTTTACAATAGGCATCATGTATATCTATATCTATCTATCTATTTATCTATCTATCTATGTATCTAAAGCCAAAGCGATCATTTGACCATTCGACCATTCCTTCGTTAACTATGATGCGTACTGATCACCAGGGGCAGATGCTCAATGCACAGGCATGGAAACATGGAACATACTAATGACTCTCAGAGGGAAGCAGGGAGGGAGGAGAGTGGGAAGAGATTAACCAAAGATCTAATATGCATAATAGAGGCCCAGTGCATGTATTTGTGCACCAGTGGGGTCTCTTGTCCTGGCCTGTGGGGATTGGGCCGAAACCAGCAGTCTGACATCCCCCAAGGGGTTCCAGATTGTGAGAGGGTGCAGGCCAGGTCGAGGGACCCCACCGGTGCATGAATCTGTGCACCAGACCTCTAGTTTTATATAAGTAGGTATAAAAATCACACCAATTCTTTTGATTCTGCCCTTCTTGCTATTCAGAAAGGGCTTTCTTCTTTATCCATTTATCTGAATAGCACATACCATCCAAAACTGTGGAAATACTATGGGCTGATTTCCCAGCCAACACCAGTTCAGTCAATACCAGTCTCATATTTCTGAAATTGCATCATGTAATCAATGGTATAATTTAATACTAAATTACTCTTATTTCATTTCTCTTATTTCTACCACTCTAAACAGTAAATGGATATTTTAATGATAGAAATCCTACCCCACATACTTTTAAAAAAAATATGTTTTTATTGATTTCAGAGAGGAAAGGAGAGGGAGAGAGAGATAGAAACATCAATAATGAGAGTGAATCATTGGTTGATCGGCTGCCTTCTGCACGCCCCCTAATAGGGATTGAGACCACAACCCAAGCATGTTCCCTTGACTGGAATTGAACCTGGGACCCTTCAGTCTGCAGGCCAATGCTCTATCCACTGAGCCAACCAACTAGGGCCCCACATACTTTTCATACTCTGTAGAACCCAGCATACTAATGGTTGCATACAGGTAACAGAAATGAGGAACAGAAAAAAAATAATAATAAAGGGTGAGATAGAAATATTTGGAAGCAGCATTTAGGGCAAAAGTTTGTGCCCATGCAGTGGGAGATGTGCAGGAGGCAGCTGATCGATGTTTCTCTCTCATCGATGTTTCTAACTATCTATCTCTCTCCCTTCCTCTCTGTAAAAAACTCAATAAAATATATTTTTTAAAAAAAAGTTTGTGCCCATATTTTCAAAGCCCCTAGTGCTCTTTTGACATATATTCCATATCTCCATTGTCTGTCACCACTGAAGACATCCCCTGGAGTGCCATGTTCCCGTTGATAGACTCCAGATTCCTTATCTACATTGGCTCAGTTGTAATCAATAGGATATTTACTATTTCCTGATCCCTGGGTACTTCTATCATGTTATACTGAAAAAACTTTCTCAGAGAATCAGAAAACCTAATGTCTTTTCTCAATTCTCTAAAGTTTAAAGTCATTCATTGATATTGAATTGGGGTAAAAAAAAAAAAGAACTGTAAAAATTTAAAATAAAAAAGATATGAAACATTTATCTCAAAGTATTTTTTACATAAGACCCGACAAAAGGCAAACTATTATTTGAATAATATCATATAAAGCATGCAACTTTAAAATTTGATAAACCTTATAAATGTTCTATATTTCTTTAACTTACCCAAACAAATGGGGATTGGGTAATTCCATCTTCTTACAGGTCCAGGCATACATGTTATGTGAGAATGACCCTGTGTAAATAGGACAGTACAGTTCAGTACAGCTTTTTATTATTTTATTTTATTATTATTATTTTTTTAATTCATTTCAGAGAGGACGGGTGAAGTAGATAGATAGAAACATTAATGATGAAAGGGAATCATTGATTGGCTGCCTTCTGCACGCCCCACTCTGGGGTTCAAGCCATCAACCCAGGCATATGCCCTGACAGGAATTGAACTGTGACCTCCTTGTTCATAGGTGGACATTCAACCACTGCGCCACCAAGGCCGGGTTCAGTGCAGTTTTTAAAGTTAAATTGAACATGGCATAGTGAAAGACGATTATGAAAACAAAGTTAAATACATATTGTCACTTTTATAGATTTCCACTTTTACTGTAAGTCTTATTATATTATTTGGAATAAGAATGGCAATTATATATACTTTTGATAAAATTTTTAAAAAAAGATCCAGATAGAAAAATTAAGACTCCATATCACATTAGAATTGTATTTTATATTTTTTTATCAAAACATTCTACTATAATGATTACACAAGTGAAATGGCCATATATAATGGTTTATAATAAATTGCTGTAATATTCAAGATGAGGTTAAATAATGATAAAATTCTTTCATAAAAATATTAGAACAGGTGTTGAGGTATATTAAATTTTAAATTGATACATAACATCCAGATAGACCTGATTGCACTTCTGAAACTAATCATTTGTGAGACAACCTAAAAACTATAAATTATTAATTTTTAATTTAGTTTCCTCTTAGGAATTTATTTACCCAATATGTGAAATAGTTTGTGCTTATTTTATTTTCAATTTCTTAATCAGCCTATTCTTTAGGGAGATTTTTATGAGACCATAAATTTGTGACCCTTCAAAAAACCTATAACAGAGGATCAATATAAAGACCAAAAAAAATCTGAATATACATTGCAAATCCATTTTTTTTAGGAAAATATATTTGTGGTTGATTTTCATTACTTTGGGGACTTTATTGTCATGGAAATTTCATTTAATGATTTAAGTAGAACTTCATTTCTATTTTCACATTCTTAAATCCAAGAGTTCAATTGTAACATCCCATGTGAATAGAGAAAAGTGAATAATTAATTTTGACTCAAAATTAATTTTTCATTAGTTGCAATCAAAACAAATTTAGTTAATTTCAGCAAATTTCTCTCACACATATATTTTACTGAAAAATTGAATGCGATTAGACTTCAGGCTAATGAGGCCCCAAATCAATAAAGTTTTAAAACTTGAAGATTATAATAATTGGTTTGTTCAAATATCCTGAAAGGGTAATGGA
Source organism: Myotis davidii (assembly GCF_000327345.1). Taxonomy (NCBI): domain Eukaryota; kingdom Metazoa; phylum Chordata; class Mammalia; order Chiroptera; family Vespertilionidae; genus Myotis; species Myotis davidii. Next base: position 326,175 of record NW_006285038.1, read on the forward strand.
AATAAAAACTATTCTCTTAAAATAAACTTACCTGCAGAGAATAGCCTTGATCACACTGAAATGATACCACATCACCAACCATGTATCTGTCTCCAATTTTAATTCCATTGCTGGGAGTTTGTGGTTCCGGACAGGAATCCAAACCAATTGCTAAGAATATTTAATGATAATAATATAAGTAACTTTCAAATAATAACTGCTTAAATCATGCATATTAAATTATTAAAATTTAATATCTGGATCATTAAAACTACATTTTACATTGTGGCAATAAGAATATTATGTGAATAAGATTTAACTGCATAAGTGAAGAGCAATGTCTTTGGAACGCCCCATAACTTTTGAATTTTTATGCCACTGAACATTTAGTAGCTCTGTGATTATACTTAAATTCTTTATTAACTCCCAGCCCAAATCTCTTCTACTGCAAAAAAAAAATCCTAAAAGTGAAACCATAAAATAAAATAATAATTTACTGTGAAAATAAAGTAAAATTGCAATTGCAAATGTTTTTAGTAAAATAACTAAAAATTATTTACTATTTCATTCATATCAGCTGGTTCCTTCTTCCTTCATAAAGAATGGGATTTTTAATTCATGAGATATATTTTAATATATTTATTACATATAAAAATTTTAAAATATAATTACAAGACTTGTTTTCCAAATATAATCAGAAAGAAGAAAAACAAGTATCTTATTGAGACCTGAAAAGTATTGTGCAATGCATGAAATTTATTTTTGAGAGGAAGATAATGATATAATTCAAAACACTCCCATTATGTTTACATTGATAATTTACTTTTTAACATAAAAGAATAAAAGAATACAAAATACAAAATATTATTTTAAACAATTCATTTAAAGACTTAAAGAAAATCATTGTTGTTGTTTTTTTGGGGGCCAAAACGTTTTTTTTAAACATTGAATGTATTACATATTCGTAAGATATTTTTATCTTTAATAAAGCAAATGTTTATTATTTACTTTTAATTTACAGTTTTAAGCAGTCACCACTCCAAAATTATCTATATATATAAAAGCCAAGCAACCACAATGGCTGGAATGACCAGAACAACTGAATGACCAGTTACTATGACACGTGCTGCAGTGGCCAACCAGCCCGATTAGAGCCCCAATCGCCCCCCTAACCTCCTGCATCCCCTCCCCCCACCAGCCCAGCCCTGATCAGCCCCTATTGGTTTGGGCCTGCCAGACCCCACCCATGCACGAATTCATGCACTGGGCCTCTAGTCCTATATCATAAAAGCCCAATATGCAAATTGACCGAATGGTGGAATGACCAGTGGAACGACCGGTCACTATGACATGCACCGACCACCAAGAGGCAGGTGCTCAATGCAGGAGCTTTACCCAACTCGCAGGCCCCAGGCCAGCCAAGGTAGGTGCCATCGGGAGACACCTTATAGCCCCACCAGTCGCTCCACAGAGGGAGGCGACTGGCGGCAGTGGCAGAGGGTGGCGGGGCCGCCAAAAGGGCAGTGCCAGTCTGCCCAAGGCAGGTGCCAGCAGGGACCCCCAATCACCCTTCTGGTCACCCGATAGATCGGCTCTGATTGCCGGCCAGGTTCAGGGACCCTACCAGTGCATGCATTTCATGCACTGTGCCTCTAATATATATATATTTCAAAAAAATACATACAATCCTAAATTATGACAATATCTCATATATTACTCCACTCCTTGGCCACATTATTTCCTTCTGATAGATCGACTCAGAGAAATAGCATAACAGCAGTAACTTGGTACAGTTATGATTAGATCAGAAAGTAAGGCAGTGAAAAGGAGGAACAAATTATTCATTAGGAAATGCATTTGAGATAGTCCTGAAAGAAATTAGGAGAATCTGTGGAATGTAAGTCCAGTGCCCGGTGTCTCAATTAGCTAGATCTCTAAACATATATCGTGCTCCATATTTCTTGATATTTTTATAATCTTGAATTTATGAATGTAGGAAAGATGTTACCATTAAATTGTGACCTACTTTTAAATTTTTAAGGGTTAAAGCTTTACTTCCCCAGCTATAATTTGAGATCCAAGAAAAGACAAGAACTGCCTCACAATTGTTTTACCTCATTTATTTCCTATTATTGGGCCTTACACATTACATTCTTCTGATTTCATAGAGCTCTTTTCAGGAATTATTGGATACAAAAAATACAGTATGTTACGATATAAGCATGCATGTGTTGTTTATACCTTCCTTTGGTTTCTGGGAGTCCTGAACAGTACACATATTTCTCTTCCCCAGATTCTGTACATGCTCATTTCTTTTCCTTTCTGTCAAGTTTTCCATTCATTGTCATATACACAGAAAGCTATTAATAACTAGAAATGTCAATATCCTCCTTTGGGAGGCGAATAAATAAAATTATGCCATAGATATTGAGAATCTTGTTTTTAATCAATCAATGTTATTGCATAATAGATATATAGTAAAATATTTATAAAAGAATTTTAACTTAGAAAAAAAGAAGATACATGCTTAGCCAGTGTGCTCGGTGGTTGAGCATTGAACTATGAGCCAGGTCACAGTTCATTCCTGGTGAGGGCACAGGCCCCGGTTGCAGGCTCTATCCCTGGTAGGGGGTATACAGGAGGCAGCCGATCACTGATTCTGTCTCATCACTGATGCTTCTGTCTCTCTTCCTCTCTTTGTCTCTGAAATCAATAAGAACAAGTTTTAAAAAAATAAAAAATAAAACAACAGACATTTA
>NW_006285038.1:328948-331021 GCF_000327345.1 Myotis davidii
TATAAACTATGTAATAACAATTTTGTAAGTTAAATTCTTATAAGTACATAATCACAGAGAAAAATGACAAAAAGAAAATATGCCAAATATTAGCAGTGGTTGTTTTCATTATGTGATTTTTAGTGATTCGTATGTCCTTCTTTAAATTTTCTTGCATTTCCAAAATTTTTATAATGAACCTAAATTATTTTTGTAAGTAATAAAATCACTTGTCTATTGGATAAACTAGTACGATCGGAGATTTAGGGAGAACAAAACATACTCCCTTCTACTTTTTTAAAAATAATTGCGTTAAACCAGCTAATCTGTTGAATAAGATTATTTCAGGGAAGTAAGGTGATGAGGTAAACAGATAAGCAGGAGAAGTCATATGTTAATGGCCTCTCATTTTTTTGCAACCATATTTTATGTGTACTAAAGAAAATAAAACAGGAACATTTGAAATTCATGTAGTTCATATTTTATAGACACTTTTCTACTTACACAAATAAAATTCTGAGTATTAAATAATAATTTTAAAATGTCTTCTTTAAGAGTTAGTTTTTATTTCTTTATAAGTGATAAAACTAATAGGTTATTATTTGTGAAAATCAACAACAAAAAATAATTTAAAAAAATATATATTTTATTGATTTTCCACAGAGAGGAAGGGAGAGGGAGGAATAGAGAGCTAGAAACATCGACAAGAGAGAAATCGATTAGCTGCCTCCTGCATACTCCCTACTGGGGATGTGCCCACAACCAAGGTATATGCCCTTGACCAGAATTGAACCTGGGACCCTTCAGTCTGCAGGCCGACGCTCTATCTACTGAGCCAAACCAGCCAGGGCCAAAAAATAATTTTTGTAAAAATGTTGGAAAGTATTTCCCCATGATTACCCAAGGGAATCAAAATAGTCATTTTAAGGCTCATGAGTGTAGATTTTGTAAAATTATGCCCTTTGCTATCAAACACGCTCTTTGACTGAATTTTTAAATGAGATTTGGATCAATTAATATGCAACTGTAGCCCCAAACAGACGGAAACAAATCCAGGAACAAAAAAATCCATATCAGAAATTGCAGTTATGAATTCTGTTGAATTACTGTGGTCAATTACCCCAACTGAAGTATTAAAACTATAGTTCATATTTCTAACATTTATTTATAACTAAATATTATTCTTTCCAATTCTGTTTACAAGGCAATCAATCTAGAGTCTAAAATGTTGTTAATCATATCATTTCTATTAGACTAGGGGCCTGGTGCACAAAATTGGTGCACTGGTGTGGGGGGGGTTCTCTCAGCCCAGCCTGTCCCCTCTCACATACTGGGAGCCCTCAGGGGATGTCTTACTGATGGCTTAGGCCCGCTACCTACGGGCCTCCCTGTGGGGAGCGTGCCACCTACTCCTCTTGGAGCTTGCTCCGCCCCTGCCCCCTCTGATCACCGGCTCTGCCCCTCTGCCCCCTCCCCTACCTACCCTGCCACACCCCTGGCCAACAGGCCTGGACACTTCAGCAGTGGGGCTGAGGGGACTGGGCGCCGCCATCTTGTGTCTATGGGCGCCGCCATCTTTGTGATGGAGAAATGGTTAACTTGCATATTACTCTGTTATTAGAAAGGATAATTCTGATTATATAATTACATATATATTACTTCCTTGTATTTCACAATGATTTTAAGTGGGCGGGGAGGGGGGTTGTCTCTCAGCCCAGCCTGTCCCCTCTCACATACTGGGAGCCCTCAGGAGATGTCTTACTGACGGCTTAGGGCAGCTACCTGCTCCTCTCGGAGATTGCTCCGCCCATGCCCCCTCTGATCACCGGCTCCGCCCCTCTGCCCCCTCCCCTACCTGCCCCACCACACCCCTGGCCAACAGGCCTGGACACTTCAGCAGTGGGGCTGAGGGGACTGGGCGCCGCCATCTTGTGTCTATGGGCGCCGCCATCTTTGTGATGGAGAAATGGTTAATTTGCATATTACTTTTTTATTAGATAGGATAATTCTGATTATATAATTACATACATATTACTTCCTTGTATTTCACAATGATTTTCAGGAATCTGAAATGCATCAGGCACAGAGCCAGGA
>NW_006285038.1:332365-334661 GCF_000327345.1 Myotis davidii
GAATGAAGGTTGTCCTTAGTTTCAATAATAATTTCATAGGAAACAGCCTAAGTGAGCACTAAAAGATGATGTATTTCACCAATTTATGACAATAAGGGAGAAGGTGCATGTGATGTACTTACAAACAAAATGGTGTGGAGTTTTGAGTGATTTTTCCTTCTTTTATGGACAAGAGAAGTGTTTTTTCCTACAAACACAAGTAGAATTTGGGGAAAGGCGGCAAGAACTAAAGCTGGTAAAGGGAGGCAGGATGTATAGACTGTAAACAGTCACAGAACCGTAACTAATGTAGGAAGTCGCGTTCTCCTTCCGTTTAGTAATGGAGGGAAAATTCAGTTATTAAGAACATAACCTCTGTGTGCATTTTGGTGAAGACGAGGGTCCTTAGGACTTTTATTATATTTGGTTTTAAATCCTGGTTCTAGAAAAGATCTTTCTCTTTCTTTCTCTCTTTCTCTCACTCTCACCCTCTCTCTCTCCCTTTCCCTCTCCCTCAGAGACCTAGCTTTCTCTGCTTCTTTCTCTCTCTCCTCCCTGTCTCTAACTCTAAAATTCCATAATATATCTTTAAGGGAGGAAAAAAAAAGTTTTTGGTAGCTATGTCAGCACCATGTAGTATAGAAAATAAAATAATAATTAACAATAATAATAAAATCGCCAATATTTTTCCTCTGCAATTCTTGTTTCTAGTGCTTGCCTCTGCCAGTGCCAGGTGCATAAAGTCTTTCTGTTCTGTAACACTGGGTCTACTATGTTTCCAGAATTCGGAAAATTAATATCTAACTTAATATCATAAAGAGGTGAAAAGTCAATGAGATGATCATGAAACAAATTTTGATTAAAAGAAATGAGGAAACTATAATACAACTGTAAGGTCCTCATAAGGTTAATGAATGAAACACATTTATAAAGCTCAATTATACTTATTTGTGTGTAAATTTTTAGTTAGTGGCAAGTGAAATTGGAAATGACAAATAATTTAGTTGGACAGGAGGTGTTTCTATAATTAGTATTTTATGTGATGATTTGTATAAACTAGTTAGAACAAAATAAGTAGTTTAAGAAAAATATAATTAATTTTTAAATCACTATTTTTCTCAGATAATTATCTAATTAGCCCAAGGCAGGAAACCATTTTTAGTGATTATAAAAATAAACTCATTAAGACCTAATGCGTTATCACTTAAGCATATTGCTTAAGGATGGGGAGCAGTAAAGTAACTATTGCACTGAATTGAATCTTTTGTTATTTATAAGCTAGAGTTAAATGGTACATTTCTGGATGTTTACTACTTTATGACTAGTTTTGTGCTTTGGGGTGTTCAGACCCTTCAACTATTGCATTGAATAAAAAGATGTTTTCTAGACTACCTGAAATTTCCCAGGATTTAACAGACTTATTAGAGGCAGATACCAGGAGTGCTCTCAGTGTGGGAGGAGAGGAAAATGTGTTCATTATGGTAATGTAACCACATAGAAACTTTCTTTAAGGGGACCCTCTCTCCTGTCTGCCCATGCAGTCCACTCTCTCCTTAATCAGTAAACCCTTAGGACACTGGATTCTCGTTAGCATCCAACTGCCTTAAAAACAAAGCCTCAGGTCTGTTGATTACAGTTGTGTTTCAGCCCCAGGCCAATGAAAACAGAATGACCCTAGGAACCACACCCCTCCTGAACCAGACAGAACAATGCTATGGCTGAATCAGGACCTGACACAAAGATCCTACCTGGCCCCAACCAATCAGTAGAGCCCACAAACCTAACTCATTCCCAGGAGGCCATGGGAGCCACGCCTTGGAGCAAAAGCTCACCTATGACTCTGGGCATGGCACTATTTCCTTAAAAATAAATGTTTACTTTCTTGGCTGCAAACTCCTGTTTGCATTGGGTTTTAATGCTCACAGGCAAATGGGCCTCTGTCGTCTGGTGAGGTTAACATGGGCCTTTGACTTTCTCAGAGACTATGTCCTGAGATCTTTGAGCACCCCTAAATTTACAAACACCATTAGTACAGGTAGTTTCCCCTTTTAAAACATGTACATTCTATAATTTCAAAACCAAAAAACAACCCCTGTTAATTGATTTATAGACATTCCACTTATTTATTTATGCATTCATTGGTTGATTCTTGTATGTGCCCTGACCCAAGATTGATCCTGTAACCTTAGTGTATTGGGATGGCGCTCTAAGTTTGCTACCCAGCCAGGCCTAGTCATCTTCAAGATGCCTATAATCCACAATTATCTGAGAAGTGCTGACTTAAATAAACAATACTTACAGTGTTCACACTGTAATT
>NW_006285038.1:335310-338239 GCF_000327345.1 Myotis davidii
AGACGGTCACAATGAAACACCAAAGATGTGCAGTGAAATAGGTGTCTTCTCAATGGAGAAAAGTTAATATAACTATCTTGTTTAGAACACACATAATTATTTTTCCACTTTTACTTAGCATAAAAACATAGTTTTTTTTCATTTAGTGCTCTTATATTCATTAAAAAGTACAATTTTCTCCTGTAGAGGTTATTGCATTCTTACTTTTCAGACTGTAATTCTGCAGGCTTCTGATTATATAAAGAAGTTCTTTAAAATTTTTATTTTTATGTCTAGTTATTATAACCAGTCTCCACCAGATTCTTGCATTAACACAAAATTGATGTTTCTCCACTAAGGGAAATTACTATTTTGAAACATGACAGAAATTAAGGTGCCCTTTCCACAAGCCAGATGGATTGCTGGGTGCATTCTCTGGAGCTCCCTGAAGTAGTGTTCTTAGTGTGCACAGTGACCAGACAGCCTTTGAGCGTGTCGTGCTGGATGCTGGACCCAAATCACAACTGCTCTGCACAGCCTTTGTTCCACCAAATGCATCGTAACAGCTTCTCAATCTGTTATTAGCAAAGCAGCCAAAAATGCTGCTCTAGCTTGTTTCATAAATTTGTCCTTAAAGACTAGAGCAGAAGTTATTAGTTATTTTAATTTGTAAAGCTGTATTTCAAATCTCCCCCCACCACCTTCCCTTTCACTTAATATTTTGCAATTACTATATTAATGTCAATGTTAATTAGACAATAGATTTGAAAACATGAAGAATATTCCAAAAACCGTTAAACTAATTAAAAGTACATTAGGCAGCCTCTGTCACTGATTTCACTACTGTCCACTAAATGTATCATTTTCTCTTTCTCTCTTCTCTTTCTCCATCCCTCTGTCCTACTAGCTCAGTGATGGTGAACCTTTTGAGCTCGGCGTGTCAGCACTTTGAAAAACCCTAACTTAACTCTGGTGCCGTGTCACATATAGAAATTTTTTTGATATTTGCAACCATAGTAAAACAAAGACTTATATTTTTGATATCTAGTTTGTATATTTAAATGCCATTTAACAAAGAAAAATCGACCAAAAAAAATGAGTTCACCTGTCACCTCTGACACGCGTATCATAGGTTTGCCATCATTGTACTAGCTCCACTTTTTCCATCCTCTGTAACTCTATTTCTCATCTATTTCTCCGTATACCTTCATTTTTTAATTTATAATTCCCATTTTAATTAAATTCACTCTGTTTTTAAAAGAAGCACATGCAACTGGAGCATTTTTAGGTGACAATATCATTAAGTGTGACTATTTAGTAAGGCATTTATTTAATTTCCCCCAAAAGGAAGGTCTTTTTATACCTGGGGAATATTTTCACTTCTTTAAGTTATGATTTGATTAAGAAAATAACGTTTTAATATAACTCTATAGGATTTTTGTAATGCTGGTATTTTAAAAATTACATTTTCTTTGCTCTAAGAAGTTATTTAGAATTTTGTTCCAATTAAAAGAAAACATTCAGCAAATATTTTGTTGTCTTAGTTTAGGCTCCTCAACACAATGTTTTTTTAAAAAATGGTGATCATCTTACCATCTTCTGATAATATTCCACCTTCTGGTTTTTGAAAACTATAGTTTATATTGTCCTGTCACCTACACACGGTGCCTAGTTGTTTGTTTGCTTTTCTCTGGAGTGGAGAGTCCATATATCTAATAGTTTTTAGGAAGTATCTGGGGAGCAGTTTGAATACAAAGCATGATTTTGAAAAGATTTACTTGACTATATGAATTGAAAGCTAAAATATTAAATGCCATTCTCTGTGAGCAGCCTTTAGACCATCAGTCTTATTTAAAGCAACTGTGTATAAAATACATTGACATATCATTTTGTTCTGATGCTTATGCATTAGCAGTGGTGAATCCTTTCTCACATGATTGAGGTCAAATCAGATAAGTACCTTAGAAAATATTAGCATTCTTTGACTGTTCATTTTATAGAAATAATTGGTTTTGACATAGTTGGATGAATAATTAAAAATAAAAAAATCCCACATTTTACATAATATGTTTCCACTTGGTTAGACAGAGGTTTGTCTCATTCCTAATCCAATCCCTCTACCATTTTAATCAGACTTTTCTTGTCATAGGTACTCAACTTTACTTCAATCCAAGATCATGATTAAAGTTTTCTAATACTTACATTATGACTTTTCAACCAAAAGATTTAAGTTTTCAAGATAGAATGTTGTGAGGTTTGCTGGGCCTGTGTGGCTCAGTGGTTGATCATGGACCAATGATCCACAAGGTCAAACTTGATTCCTGGATAGGTCACATACCCAGGTTGTGGGCTCAGTCCTCAGTAGGGGATGTGAAGGAGGCAGCTGATCAATGATTCTCTCATCATTGATGTTTCTATCTCTCTCCCTCTCCCCTACTCTCTGAAATAACTAAAAATATGTTTTTAAAAATTGTGAGATTTAATCCAGTAATCATTGTTTTCCCTTAAGAAGAGCAGTCAAACTCTAAATTCTTTATATATTTGTATCTACTATTTGTTGATAAGGATATGGCTCAATATCTTTCATTGAATATCGTTGAGTTTCCAACCAAAAAATGTTAAAGATCATTGGATAACTTATCCTATTAAATTTTAATGATCTTATATTATCTATTTTATACAAAAAACGGACTTTATGGAATTTTAGAAAATATTTTATAAATGCTAAAGTCATATATAAAGGACATAAAAAACTTGCTATAATTTCTTTATGATTATGATTACTTAATGATCTATATTATGAATATATATTGAAACATTTGCTGTTTTCATATTCTGACAACTACAATAAAGTTAAATTTCTGATTATGGCATCCTATAGCTTTCAGGAGTCATCATACCTTTAGAAGCATTAGTTCTTTGTGCTGCCTCAAACCTTAGTGCAGCCCTG
>NW_006285038.1:338256-338788 GCF_000327345.1 Myotis davidii
AACTAGTTTTTTTTCCTAATATGCCATATATCATAGCACTGTCTGAGCCTGAAGTATTCATGCTGAAAATATCTACTGCTGTCTAATTGTAAAACTCCTATCTGTTTGTTAAGACTCAGCCAAATTGTCACCTACTATTTGAAATATTTCCTGAACTTCATAAATGAAATTGATTACTATCGCTTTTGTACACTCTACCATAAATATCTGTATTCCTGTATTCAGAGCACTGTATTATTGCTTTATCTCTCTGTCTATTCTATGCTATAATCTCATAAAGAAAGATACTGTGACATATTTATCTTTGCTTTACCCATGTTGAGCATAGTAGCTGACATGTAGTAGGTATTTCAAAAAAAATCATTGGCTGAATGAAGAATAAATCTTTTATTTATAATCTATTAACAATTCAACGATGCATTTATTGTATCTGAGATTAGCAGTAGCTGAAAAGTGAACTTCAATATGAAGCTCAAAATATTGTCAAAAATTAATTTAGTACATGCCTATCAGTGTAGCCCCTGTCTTTCCC
>NW_006285038.1:338811-342645 GCF_000327345.1 Myotis davidii
CTATAGCGAGTTTCTTTTCTATCAGAATTTCATAGAGGTAATGATGTTACAGTGATGGATACAGTGATGCTGAGAAAATAATAGTTACTACCTTCAGGAAGCAGAAGCCAACAGAATTATAAAATACATACAGACAAAGGTGCTAAATACCTTTATGAACACCAACATCAGTGTAGGCATACTGATGGCAATGATATATTCCAATATTATATATCTGTTATCTTATATTTCTAGATGTATCACTCACTCATTATTCAGTCAACAAATATGTTTTGAACACTAATAAGATTCAGGGACTGAGCTCAGTGCAAGAAACAAAAGGATATCCTAAATGAACGTGATCCTGTACTAATGGCAGAGGGAGACATTAAGCTCAAAATTACCCAACAATCACCCAATTAGACTTATGACCATTTTATGGAACAAAATACAAACCCATATATGTATTTAACTTGAATGCATACGTCTTTTTTTGTATTTAAAAGTTTAATCGGAAGTTGAGAGATTAAATATATTTTTTCTATGCCAACAAGAAAAGCCACTTACTCCCATTTCAGATTTAAATTTTCTACAGGATTCAGTTCCTTTTTTAGAATTTAGAGGAGACATTACAACTGATACTACAGAAATAAAAAGGATCACAAGAGACTACTATGAATAATTAAGCACTAGAAAAATGAATAATCTAGAAAAAAGACAAATCCCTAAAACATATAATTACAATGTTAGGATGATTAATATTGTGAAAATGTCCATACTACCTAAAGCTACCTACAAATTCAATGCAAACCCTATCAAAATTCCAATGACATATTTCACATAAATACAAAAAAAATCTTAAAATTCAATTAGAACCACAAAAGAACCCAAATACCTAAAGCAATACTGAATAACAACCAAACAAATAAAAATTTAAAGCATCATTCTTTCTGATTTCAAACCATATTAGAAAGGCTAAAATAATCAATACTGTATGGTACCAGCATAAAAATGGGCACCTAGACCAGAAATAAACTGTCTCCTATACAATCAATTACATTTGAAGAGGGAATAAAGAATAAAGAATACTCGATGGTGAAAAGATAGTCTCTTCAATAAATGGTGTGGGGGAAATGGATAATCATATGTGGAAGAATAAAATTGGACCCCTATCTTACACCACTTTAAAAAATTAATTGGAAATGGATTAAAAACTTAAATATAAGACTTGATATAGAAAGGTTCTAGAAGAAAACATAGGGAAAAGCTCCTTGACATTGGTTTTTATTTTTTTTAATATGACACCAAAAACGCAAGCAACAAGAGCAAAGTAAGTAGAACTACATCAAAACAATACAACAGAACTCCTGCACAGCACAAGTAACAACAAAATCAAAAGGCAACCTGTGTAACCGGAAAAAAATTATCTGCAATATATCTATCTGACAAGGAATTAATATCCACTCTCTCTTCCCATAAGTGGATTGAGATGACCTCTGAAAATGGTTTGCTATTCACTTACTCAGAAAACCCTACAAAATAATATAAGTCAAGAGTTTCAAATTTTCTTGTGCACTTTAAGAATGCTTATGACACTGTCTGGGCCATGATGGGTATGCATATCTGAAAAGCCACCAAGTATCGGAAGAATGTCACTATAGAAGCAGTGTGCTCCATTCCTTCATTGCAATGGTGGAGTTAGTAGGTGTTCTCAGGCCAAAGGGTCAGTGGTGAATTTTTATGGCACATACTCAAAAATACAGATTAATGCTGAACTTAAGGAGTTAGATATAGATTCTCTGGTCATTGAGCACATCCAGGTGAACAAACTCCCAAGTTGTGGCATAGAACTTATAGAGTTCAAGGGTGGATTAACCCACACGTGAGCTCTCCCCACCGCATTGCGATGATCCTTACTGAAAAAGAGCAGACTGTTCCTAAACCAGAAGAGAGGGTTGCACAGAAAAATAAAAATCCCAGAAGAAACCAAACACACAAAAACAGGAGTTAATATCCAAAATTTATAAGGAACTCATACAACTCAATCCATGGACACAAACAATAGTGCAGTGAAAGCTTGGAGGGTGGTGGTTTGAGGTGGAGGAAAGTCAATGGGAAAAAAAGGGGGGAGACATACATATGTAGTATGTTCAACAATAAAGGTACATTTTTAAAAAATGGGCAAAATATCTACAAGACATTTTTCCAAAGAAAACACAAATGGCCAATAGGTACATGAAAAAATGCTCAACATGGCTAATCATCAAGCAAATGTAAATCAAAAGTAAGAGATGTCACCCCAAACCTGTTAGAATTACTATTATCAAAGCAAAAAAATATAAAGTATTGATGAGAATGTGGCAAAAAGGGAACCCTCAAGCTCTGCTGATGAGTATGTAAATTGTTATAGTCACCATAAAGGTCCCTCAAAAACTTAAAAATAGAAGTATCACATGATCCAGTGGTACTACTTCTGGGTATAGATCCAAAGTGATTAAAATCAGGATCACAAAGACATATCAGTTCTATATTAATTGCAGCATTATTAATAGCTAAGATATAGAAACACCTTAGGTGTCCGCCTACATGAAGAAATGAAGATGTGTTACATACATATAATGGAATATTATTAAAACCATGGACAAGAAGGCTATCCTGACATTTGCAACAGCATGGATGGACATTTAGAGTGTCATGCTAAGTGAAATAAATCAGACAGAGAAGACAAATATTGTATGATCTCATTTACATGTAGAATATCAAAAAGGAGAACTCAGGAACAATGAGTGGAATGTTGGTTCCAGGGGCTGCGGGGAGGGAGGAATGGAAAGTCACCATTCAACAAATTTAAGTTTAAGTTATGCAAGATGAGTAAACTGGTATTATACTTACCTGTGTATTCAAGGTGAAATCCAGCAGCGGAAACACTGATGTCTGATTGGAAATTCAGGTATAGGTTGTTAGATGTACTGTTCAAAAGATGAGGTATTGTTGTTCCTGAAATGATAATTGGGAAAGCAGATCACCAATCACATCATAAATGCTAGAATAAAACTAAGTAAGCTAAGTACTAATCGGCTAATAGGTTATCACTACACTAGTGGCTCAGTGCACAAATTCGTGCACATAGAAAGGAAATTAATTAGAAGAAATATTTTAATATTGCTATTAGCCTTTTCTCTATAATAGAAGTGTCAACCAAATTCATGATCGACAACAACAGATCAAAACACGCGCGTGCGATTGGCAACAGGGAGAGCTTTGTATGTATTGCGTATGCATGAATCAACTTAGCCAGCTGGATACTCCCTCCCTTGCCTGGGCCACCTGCTGCCTGCCACCAGCCAGGGCCTCCCACCCTTCCCCCAGCTGGCCCTGCCCTCTGGTCAAACTCCCGGTTGAGGGGACAATTTGCATACCATGCTTTTATTATGTAGGATCATGCAGGGAGAATAAAGGATAAAATATTTCACCAATGCAGTGACTATATTCTGGACAGTGAGAAAACCTGAAGTCATTTTTCAAGGTCTACCATTTCTTACTTCTTTTCAGTCAGGTCAAGTTCCTAAGTTTTCTAAATCTCCGTTTTCGGACTAATGAAAAGAAAATAGGATTCCACCAAGTCTCCTATCACCTACTCCAGGACTTCTGGGAGAATCAAATGAGATGAGGCATTGGAAAATGCTTCACAGACATTTGGTTACAATGTGAAATGTTTCCACCTGGGTATAATGCAAATCATATTCCTGGGCTGAAGAAGCTACAAGGAGGCTAGTCGCTAGGGAGAGGATTCTGGGCGTTGCTACATGACATCATTACCTAGATGGTCAGACACTTAGCATATTAGCCATATAT
>NW_006285038.1:342675-353166 GCF_000327345.1 Myotis davidii
TTTATCAAGTGTTTTTCCAGAATTTTTAGTAGAAATGTCTCTCCCATATTTCTCTTTCATTTTATTGTTCCTGACTATCTCCAAGGAGACAGACCTTTGAGATCATTTTACATTACCACCTAAAAATAGATAGGAACAATGAGAGTTGGGAAAAGTCAGAGTAGTCAGTATTATGGTCACCTAAAATGAATTTTATTTTTTTAAATATATTTTTATTTATTTCAAAGAGGAAGAAAGAGGAAGAGAGAGATAGAAACATCAATGATGGCAGGGCATCATTGGTTGGATTCCCCCTGCATGCCCCCCACCAGGGACCGAGTCCATAACCCAGGCATGTGCCACAGACTGGAATCGAACCAGGACTCTTCAATCTGCAGACCGACGCTCCATCCACTGAGCCAAGCCAGCCAGGGCTCAAATGGATGTTTTGAATTTCATGTGGACTTCAATATTCCATACATTTAATTTTAAAGTTTGCAGGTGGTTTTTATGGTATATTAGCTTAAGGGTTCAGAAGATATATTCATTTATTGTCTTTTATTATAATACTAGGGGCCTGGTGCACGAAGATTCATGCATGGGTGGGTGGTGGGGGGGACTCAGCCCAACCTGCACTCTCTCCAATCTGGGAGCCCTCAGGGGAGCCCTCTCCAATCTGGGAGTTTCTATCTGTCTTTGCAATCATATTCTAGACTCTAGAAGATCCGTTTGCCACCAGAACTACGATTCCCAGCATTCCCGGTGCTCCCCACGCTATGGGCTTCCGCTTCCGGCCCTGGCGCTGCAATCAGAACTACTATTCCCAGAATTCCTGGTGCTCCCTGTGCTGGGAGTGACCAAGGGAGACACGGCCCCCTAAGCCTGCAGCTCTCCTGCTCTGCTTTCTGCCTGGCAACTGAGGGAGCCACATCCCCCCCAAGCTGCTGGCTCTCCCACTTCTGCTCTCCACCCAGTGCCTGTGTATGCAAATTACCCAGCCATCTTTGTTGGGTTAATTTGCATATTCACATCTGATTGGCTGGTGAGCGTAGGAAAGGGACGGTCAATGTGCATGTTTCTCTTTTATTATATAGGATATTTTATACCAGGTCAAGTACCTTTATGTTTCTTTTTTTTAAAATCTTTATTATTGAAAGTATTATAGATGTCCCTTTCCTGCCCCCCACTGATCCCCAACACTCTATGCCCACCCCCTCAGGCATCACCACACTTGTCTGTGTCCATGGGTTCTGTATATACTAGTATATGCACATAAAATCTTTGATTAATCTCTTCTCACACCTCCCTCCTATGAAATATGTCAGTCTGTTGTATGCTTCAGTTTCTCTGGGTCTATTTTGTTCATTAGTTTATTTTGCTTATTAGATACCACATATAAGTGACATCATGTGATACTTATCTTTCTCTGACTGGCTTATTTCACTTAGCCTATTACTCTCCAGGTCCCTCCATGCTGTCTCAAAGGGTAAGAGATCCTTCTTTTTTATAGCTGCATAGTATTCTGTGGTGTACCATAGATGTACCATAGCTTTTTTATCCACTCATCTACTGAGGGGCACTTGGGCTGTTTCCAGATCTTAGCTATTGTAAATTGTGCTGCTATGAACAGAGGGGTGCATACATTCTTTCTAACTGGTGCTTCAGATTTCTTAGGATATATTCCTAGAAGTGAGATCACTGGATCAAATAGTTGACCAGTTGCTATGACATGCACTGACCACCAGGGTACAGATGCTCCGATCAGTAATTTAGTTTACTGCTGGGGTCTGGCTGATCGGGACTGAGCGAGATAGGCTGGACATGCCCTGGAGCCCTCTCGTGGTCCCTCCCTGGCTGGCCAACCTCCCTTGTCCCTCCCTGGCCCTAATCGTGCGCCAGTGGGGTCCCTCAGCCTGGCCTGCACCCTCTCGCAATCTGGGACCCCTGGGGGGATGTTGGAGAGCCAGTTTCGGCCTGATGGTGGAACGACCAGTCGCTATGATGCACACTTACCACCAGGGGGCAGTTGCTCGATGCAGGAGCTGTCCCCTGGTGGTCAGTGTGTTCCCACAGGGGGAGCACCGCTCAGCCAGAAGCCAGGCTCACAGCTGTCAAGTGCAGCGGCAGTAGTGGGAGCCTCTCCTGCCTCTGTGGTAGTGTTAAGGATGTCCAACTGCCGACTTAGGACTGCACCCCCTGGGGGAAGCAGCCCTAAACTGTCAATCCGACATCCACTGAGGCCTCCCGGACTGCAAGAGGGAGCAGGCCGGGCTGAGGGAACCTCCCCCTGAATGCACAAATTTTGTGCACCAGGCCTCTAGTTCTTCTATAAAAGAAATCACAGTGAATTCATTATAGAACATATAAGTGCTTTTGATCTCAGCCCATAGTGCCCTAATTGAATCACTGAAGACAGACATTAACAAAACTCAAAGGTCCCTCGACCTGCCTTTCATCCCTTTGAGGATCTAAGTTTCAGTCTCCGGCTCTGAAGTCACACCAGCTGCACTCTAGTCTCATCTTAACATTGTCTGTACAACCTTGGGCAACTTGATCTCTCTAAGCTTCAGTCACCTATGAGGACTGCTAGAAAGACCAAATGAGGAAATGTGTGACAAACCTCACACAGAGCTAAGACTCAGTCGTCATGTGCATGTTATTGACCACTTTTTATCATCTTCATCTGTGTGTTCATTATTAAGAATGCATTATACCTAATCTATTATAAACAAATGTATACTCAAATTTTACAAAAAATTTTTTTAGGAAAAATTCTTGTTTAAATATCTAAAATATATTTTATGACTAAACCAAATCACTCCTATCCTAGATATTTCTCCTTTACTTTCCTCAATGGTGATGCTAAAAAACTGGTTACAATACTCTATTTGAAAATCTATTAAATCTCTGGCCTGTGTGGCTCAGTTGGTTGGGCGCCATTTGATTGGTTGCTGGTTTGATTGCTGGTTAGGGCACATGCCTGGGTTTTGGGCTCAGTCCCAG
The DNA here is from genome assembly GCF_000327345.1 of Myotis davidii. Taxonomy (NCBI): domain Eukaryota; kingdom Metazoa; phylum Chordata; class Mammalia; order Chiroptera; family Vespertilionidae; genus Myotis; species Myotis davidii. Next base: position 345,658 of record NW_006285038.1, read on the forward strand.
GTAGGAGGCAGCCAATTGATGTTTTGCTCTTACACTGATGTTTTTTTCTCTCCTTTCTTCTCCTCTAAAGACCAATAAAAAAGTTTTAAAACATATATATATATATATATGTGTGTGTGTGTGTATATATATATCTTAAAAACTTGAAACCACTCAAACTTATTTCAGTATATATGAAATGTATAAGTCGATAGATTATATTTCTATTTCTAGTATAATCTATATATATAAAAGCCTAATATGCTAAGTGTCCCTCCTCCATCCGTCTGACCAGTCACTATGACACGCACTGACCACCAGGGGGAAAATGCTCAACACAGGAGCTGCCAAGCTGCAGTGACTTGGCAGTGGTGGTTCAGGCGACGCACCCCTGAAACCAGAGAGGAGGGAGCCCGATTCCTCTCGGGGCTGCGCAATTCCACCTTTGGCCATGGGTTATGATGTTGCTGGGGTACTATTGGCCTCAAATCTGGTTTACTGCACACTTGCGTTCGCGTCCCACAGCCTGTATGACAGCAACTTTGCAGAGTGCCCTCTCCTACTCTGGGACCCCTTGGGGGGTGTCAGAGTCAGTAACACAATCCCCGCAGGCCAAGCCGAGGGACCCACCTGCTGGAGGGACCCTGCTCACTCCACAGATGCCTCTGAGCCACTGGGCCACCCCAGGGGCAGCCTGCCAAGAGGGGTCACGGGAGGTTGGCTCCAGGGCAGGTCTGGCCCCCCTTGCCCAGTCCTGCCCTGCCAGCCACCTTCTAATGAACTTCCTTTCAATGTGCATAAATTCTTGCGCTGGGCCAGAAGTTAAAGTATAATTAGAGTGAATGTAAAATATATAGTTTAAATTAAAATATTTCGCTTCACCTCTTATATGCTAAAAAAAAGCTGTTAGATTATTGCATAAATTTTTTAAAAAATCTTAGTTTTAAAACCGTCTAGTCAGTACATATGTATACATTAATTTTATATAATCTCATTCACAATAGAAATAATTGTATATTCTCTTTGTTGCCACTCAGTAGTACATTGTAGCTTTGACCATGTTGTTACACAGTCTCTATAATTACTTTAATGGCTGCATAACATTCTACTATGTGCATATACCATAATTACCAGGAAATGTCTAATGTTTAACTATTATTGCTCATTTTTTTTAAGGGTAAGGGGCACAGCACACATATGATTGCTGAAGCACAACTGAAAATATTACCTTTAACATAAAAGCATCAAAAATACTTACACCATTATAATAAAAATATGGCAAGGTTTTAAACAGCCATTTCTATTTCATTACCTGCAATGCCTTTTGAACTTCTAACTTTGTGATTTAGTTCATTGCATATATTTTATAAAAAGCAAATTCAAACCACCAAGTCAGAGTTGTAGGAAACACATTTTTAACGGAGAGAGAGACTGTACAATTACTAAGTACAACCGTACTTTGCTTAAGCTCAGCTCTCCTATTTACCTGAGTATTATTTTATTAGATTAATTAAACAGCTTAATGATGATTCATTTTGTTCAGTACCCTTCTAGAAAATACTTCAAGTTTTAAATGAACTTTCCATATTGCAAACAAAATTAACCCTACACAGAAGTTTTAACATTATTATCCCTTGTGCACATAATTAATAGGTCTCAATATACATGACCAAAATGATACTTTGTAATTGATTTATGTACACCTTTTATTTTATGAATGGTAATAACTAAATCACTGTGAAAGTCCGTAAGTTCGATAAGGGAAATGCTGGAGTATAATCCTCTCAGTGTCTTAAATTTTATTTAAAGAAAGAGCATGTGTTACTTTGTTGCACTTCAGTTGGCACAGCTTGCGCTTGGCAAGAAGCCACAGGACCCTCACCACTGTGGATCTTATCTTTCTCTTTGTTTATCTCATATTTTACAGTTTTGGAGCAGGGGAAGGAATAACTATGAAAATTCATTTATTTTATTTAGCTAAAATATGTATAGATGTGAGCACGACACATTCACTAAATAATTATAACAATCACATTCGTTAAAAATGTCTAATCCACAAAATAGTCCCTCACCATTCTTCCATTCAAGTGAATGCCAGTGTCTCCTTTCACGGGGTGAGTGCCACCTGGCAGCACATACCCTGCCTGAGTGACAGGCATCATGCCCACTGGCAATGTTCCAGGACAGGAAGAAGCCCAGAATTAAAGCCGCATGATCGTAACATAATGACCACCTCCTTGATCTATGATCAGATCTACCTGAGTTTTCTTTCCCTTCAATTCAGGAAAAGCTCAGATCACATTCAGCGTTAACAGGATTCCTGCAGGAATTGACATTTAAGGTAAGCTAAATGTACTGTGAGATTTTCCTCAAAAAAAAAAAAAAAATCCGTTCAGTTAGTAAAAATGTAGAGAAATCAAGCCATGAGGTGGATTTAGTGAACCATTAATAATCCAATTTAGCCACAGTAGAGGGAATTTACATAAAAGGAAATACGCATGCAAAGTTTGGAAAAATAGAGAAAAGTTAGAGTAGAGCTTGGTGGATAATAAAGGAGACTTCAGAGTTAGAATGCCCGAGTTTGTAACTTCCTGCTCCCTCTACTCTGGAGCTTTTGCAAGAATCTCTAGGGTTTTATTGGCAAGTCGCCCTGGAAGAGTAGTTATGCACTATGCCTTAGATGACTCACATAAATCATTCTAATCAAGGTACCTGATTCATAACTTTGTTTTAAAAATCAAATTACTTTTAGCTTAGGATAGTGCTCAGTTTATATTCACCAAAATAATTATGCAAGAGAGGGGTGTATTCCACCGAAGGTTTTAGAAGGGAATAGAGGGAGCATAATCAAGGCTGGGCTTTGGAGTACCGCACTGGGTGAAGGAAATAAAGGTGAAAAGACAATTTTCATATCTATTGCGTTAGCCTGTGTGAGAAGCAATGAAAGACTAATGTAGGCTGGAGGCAGGAATAGTAGAAAGAGTTACCCAGTTGTCACATATGTTGAGATAGGGAAAGTTATTACATTATGTTTGATTTGAACAGGGGAAGGAAGTGAAAAAAACCCAACAATTTAAGAGTAATTTATCTTTTTTTTCCCTTACTCATTGAGATCAGATCAGTGGTAAGAACAAAAATGTAGATATCTCCAGAAAAACCTATTACCTTGGTGAGAGGAAGAAAATACATTTAATTCTGGTTCTAGATACATGTGCACAGCAGACTAAATAATGCTCCCAAAGACATCAAGTCCACATCCCCAGGGCTTGTGAGTATTGCCTTATACAGGAAAATGTTCTTCCACATTTGATTAAACTAAGGGTCCTGAGAGAGGGAGATTGTCCTGGATGATGCAGGTGAGCCCTGAATGTGATCTAACTGATTCTTCTAATAAGAAATATGCCAAGGGAGACCAGACCCAGACAGAAGAGGAGAAGGCAAAATGACCACTGAGGCAGAACTTGGAGGAATGCAGGCAGCCACTGGAAGTTGGAAAAGGCAAGGGAAGGATTCCCTGCAGCCTGGACAGGGGAGAAGGCTCTCCACTCTCAGCACCATGGTTTCAGCGCATTTAAATATACTTGGAGCTTTTGGCCTCCAGCGCTGTGAGTGAGAGAATACATTTACATCATTTTAAGCTACCAAATTCACGGTAATTTGTTACAGCAGCCACAGAAGATTAATACAATTTGCTAGTAGGATTCTGGGCACATCATAAATGTCGTTTGGCATAATAAAGGGTGTAGAAGACACAAGTAAAATGAATGAGCACAAACTATGACAAAAACCAAAGAAGAGTCAAGTGAAAGATATTTAAAAAAAGGAGCAACTGATTCAGTGTTTGGAGGTACTTTGCATTAGGAGTCATCCGTCATGGACAATTTTTTAAGGTAATGAATTAGCAATTATTAAAGCCAGATATCCCTCATATAGATATTCAAATCCCATTTGACTTTGTGTGAAATATTATATTAATGGTGATCATTCTATAAATTGAGGCAATTAAGTAACCAATATTTTTTCTGTGGCTCATTTCATAAAGATTGCTCTTTGCTTCATAACTCTGTGACCGTTCAATGCAGTCCTTTTAGAATTCTCCCTTCCATATACTTTGCTAAAATGAACAGGCAAACAAATGAATATCCTTCTTCCCCCCAAACTTCACAAACAACATTAATAAAATAAAATTGATCTATTTGTGGAGGTTATTTCCAAAGGATGCTCAGCATTTCAATTGTTTCTACTCTTCTTTCCACAAACGATTGTCCCATTTCATCTCATATTGGATTTATTGGAAATTCATAAAATTCCTTATTCATACATATTCAGCCCAACAGAGTAAAATAAAAGCAGCATTATTTCATACCTGGTGTACTAGCCAGGTGGCTTGAAGATGAAGTTAGTGAAATTTTAAAATATGTTATGTATTACATATGTATGCGTGTATGCAACTGTTATAGAATTTCCTGTGATTTAGTGGTATATTTAAAATGAGCATACTTACAAGAGGTTAATTAGAAAAAAGTGCTTGGTAGTCCTTTAGAGAATTTAAAATTATAAGTTCAATATGCTTCACACTCTGTAAGTTTGATAAATGCTCTGCTAAATTTAAAACTGTTTTCCAAAGTGCAATCATTAAACTGAATGCTTTCTCAGTAATTTTAAAGTGTCATTTGAGTGTGTCCAATTTTGAGTAGTGTTTGACTAGAACAACTGTATATAACATGCTTTTTCTGCAGATTTATTTTTCTTTTAACCCTCACCAGAGGATATTTTTCCATTGATTTTTAGAGAGATTGGAAGAGAGGAAAAGACAGAGAGGAATATCAGAGAGAAACACATCGATTGGTTGCCTCCTGCACACGCCCTGACCAGGGCCTGGGCCAGGGAGGAACCTGCAACCAGAGATATATGCCCTTGATTGAAATGGAACCCAGGACCCTTCAGTCTGCAGGCTGATGCTCTACCCACTGAGCAAACCCGCTAGGGCCGCAGATTTCTTATTAGTTCATCATATAGTGTTAACTCCTTAAAATAACCCCAAACTTCGCTGACTGGATAGGTATTCACTGGCTCATTTTCAAAATAGCACTGTGCTATCTGCTGTAACAGACCTGATTACTACCCTCCCGAGCTTACAAATAAGTCATAGCAGTAAAACATGATAGAGGTTCTGACAATGAAAATACAGGAATCTATGAGAACATATGGCATGGGGACTTAATCTCGCCTTAAATTTATGGCAGGTCTTAACTGTTTCTCAACTGAAAAATTGTTTCTTAGTTGAGACACACAAATAATGATTAAGAGTAGCCAAGTAAAAGGAGATTGTAGAGTGTGTTGCAGGCAGAGGGAGCAATATGCACAAAGGCCCAGAGGCTAGGTTTTGATAAAGAACTAAAATGGTGTCAATGGGATAGGAAAGGAATGGACACAAAGCACAAAGAAGTAATCAACTGTGTCAAAGAGTTAACGAGATAAAAGACAGGAAATCCAGGCATTGTAAGCAGGAAGGTGATAGTATTGGATTTACATTTTTAGAAGTTACTCTATTGGTCTTATGGGAATAGACTGACAGAGAATAAGAACCTGGGGCAGGGATGATGGCTACCAAATCTTAAGGGGTAAAAGTCTGGATGGAAAGAAATAGACTTACTCTAATTTGTAGAAGACAGCCTGACAGTTTACTGTGAAGAGTAGAGGACAGAGAAAACTCCTCATTTTCTAGGTATTTTTATTTATTAATTATCATATTACTAGAGGCCCAGTGCACGAAATCGTGTGCACATAGGGTCCCTAGGCCTAGCCTGCGATCAGGGCCATTTTCCGCCTGCTCGCCAGTTCCTGGCCGCCTGCTGCCGCCACTAGCAATCCAGTTCCCCTTGCAGGCCCTAGACCTACCCAGCCTCAGCCGCCGCCAGCCAGCCGGTTTCCCTCGCAGGCCTCCCACCTCATAGTGCCTGGTTGAGAGGTCGTTCCGGTCATTATACTTATGGTCTGGCCTTTTATTATATAGGATTTTCCATATGAACAACTGTAAACCTACTTTTGCCATACTTTGTATAGCATACAGCTTAGGTAAAAGGTTTAGGTTGGCTATTTAAGTTTTGAAATCATCATTTATTCAGTCCTTTATTTAAAAAAAAATGTTTTGGGGGAATATGGTACAACATACAGATCTTGTAACATAGAAATCTACACCTGACACCTATGTGACCTCGTTGACCAATGTCACCCCAACACATTGAATTTAAAAAATGTTTTCTGATTGTCTATTGTGATTGAGTCCTAGGCATCAGCACATAAGGGCAGTAGGGACCATAGACAGAGACAAGGTGGCAGAGAGAGTGGTGTTAGGGGAGAAAAACAAAGGGTACAACATACAGATCTTGTAACATAGAAATCTACACCTGACACCTATGTGACCTCGTTGACCAATGTCACCCCAACACATTGAATTTAAAAAATGTTTTCTGATTGTCTATTGTGATTGAGTCCTAGGCATCAGCACATAAGGGCAGTAGGGACCATAGACAGAGACAAGGTGGCAGAGAGAGTGGTGTGAGGGGAGATGAACAAAGGCCATGGAAACTCCCACACATTTGAGGAGTTGAAGAGGAAGAGGAGGCCCTGTTCCTAGATGTCCAAGCGGAAGCTACAGCTATAGAAAACAAAACAAAATCCAATCGAGCACTGGTACCATGGAAACTAAGGAAAGTGCTGTAAGAGTGAGGGGAAAATCTCAGGACAGAATGTTACCTACAGAATAAACAGGAGGAGCAACACAATGGATTCAATGGGAGCCCTCAGTGATTACTGTGCAAGGGGCTCACTTAGAGCAGTGGGTGCTGAAGCCACACTGCAGGGACTAGAGAGAAAATGCCAGTGTTTTTATTATTTCAGGATGAGATAGGAATGGACAAGATGATGTTAATATTGAAGATGCTTTAGATTAATCTTCAGAGTTAGAAGACGTAGTAAATGTTTTTATGAAGATTCTAAAAGTATTATCTCATTTCAGATTTCCTGCTCCTAAATTATTTTTTCCTAAAATCCTTGTTAATTTCACTGCTAATAAGACAGGATTGATTGGTTACCTCCAATTTTATAAATTGGCCATAAAGTGGTAGCACAGTAAATCGGACTATAAGGTTAGATCTACAACCTTCTGATCTATAATACCCGTAAAAAGGCTGAACATATGCGTTTTATGTTTTCTCATTGGTTTTCTGACCTATTTTACTCCTGACACCTGTCAAGTAATTTTTTGAATTTTCTGAACAAACTGGTAGCACAGTTAATCGGAATATAAGATTAGATGTACAATCTTTTGATCTGTAATACCCATAAAAAGACTGAACATATGCATTTTATGTTTTCCTCATTGGTTTTCTGACATATTTTACTCCAGACACCTGTCAAGTAATTTTTTGAATTTTCTGAAATAAAAAGGTAAATCCAAAAATAGTAAATCTTTTGCTATTGCTCAGTGTGTGGCTTAGAAATGGATATGGTTGCAATTTTGATCAG
>NW_006285038.1:353956-366211 GCF_000327345.1 Myotis davidii
ATGTTACAGCTGAGGACACGGAGTCATGAAGAGATGAAATAACTTGTCCAACACCACACAGTTTATAAGAGAAAGAGCTGGGATTTGAATCCTGGTAGTTTGACTCCAAAGTCCATGTTCGTCAGTGAACGGAAGATATACTCGGTAAGGCAGTGCCAGTCCGGTTGTTGCCAGGACAACCATTATATAAAAGAAGTATACGGACCTGCTCTAAAGTTTTTTTTTTTTTTAAGAGTTTCTATCAAATGTATTAATTTTAAAGCAAAATTCTCATACAACTAGTAGTGTCAGCTTAGTTCGGAGCATGTCTTAATTTACAATTTTAAATATAGTGTGATGTTGGGAATGTTCCTTAAACTCTCTGAAACTCAGATTCCTTGTCTGTGAAATGGCAGTAGAATTGTTTCCAAATGGCTTTTGTGAAAATATAGCATGATAGTTTACATAATTAAGCTAGTATATTACTTAGAAGACAGAAAGAAGTCAATAAATCATATTTCCTTTTGCAACTATTATCATTTTTTAATGTTTTTATTGAATTTATAAAGAGAGGAAGGGAGAAAGATGAGAGAGAGAGAGAGAGAGAGAGAGAGAGAGAGAGAGAGAGAGAGGCTGCTTCCTACATGCCTCTATCTGGTGTCAAGTCCACAATCCTGGCATGTGCCCTGACTGGGAATCCAATCTTTGACCTTTTGATGCATGGGACAACTCTAAACCAAATGAGCAGGTTCCATCTATCACTATTTTAGTAACCAATGATATTGTTATCCTAGGGCAGTAGTTCTCAACCTTCCTAATGCTGCGGCCCTGTAATACAGTTCCTCATGTTGCGGTGACCCTCAATTTCATTGTTACAAATTGAACATAATTAAAGCATAGTGATTAATCACAAAAACAATATGTAATTATATATGTGTTTTCTGATGGTCTTAGGCGACACCTGGGAAAAGGTCGTTCGACCCCAAAGGGGTCGCAACCCACAGATTGAGAACCACTGTCCTAGGGTATTTGTCCTAGTATGGCTTTAATGGTAAGATATCAAAATATATCTTTTGTAATATGTTTTACAAAGTTAATAGTACAGTACAGTGCCACTTCCAAAGTCAAATGCAAAAACCTAGGGCAGTGATGGCGAACCTTTTGAGCTCAGTGTGTCAGCATTTTGAAAAACCCTAACTTAACTCTGGTGCCGTGTCACATATAGAAATTTTTTGATATTTGCAACCATAGTAAAACAAAGACTTAATATTTTTGATATTTATTTTATATATTTAAATGCCATTTAACAAAGAAAAATCAACCAAAAAAATGAGTTCGCGTGTCACCTCTGACACTCGTGTCATAGGTTCGCCATCACTGGTCTAGGGTAATTACTCAAGAAAGTGCTGGCAAATGTTTTTTTTTTAATAGTGTTGGTGTTGATTTTAAATGAGATAATGCTTAATAGTGTGCTTCATACAAAGGTTAATACTTGCTATTATTATATTTTACAACTTTTTCTTGGATGGTTGGATGGATGAATCCATGAATCAATGAATGAGGGTTCAGATCCTGTATATATTTCTTCATCTATTCCTTTCACACTATAAGCAAAGATGATTCAGACAGGTATTGTCATGGAGCCAATGCAAATAAAGTAATTCTTTCAGAGTCTCTAAAGAACTTTGAAAAAAACAAACCCAGATAAGGGTAATGGAATAAGCAGCAGGTTAAGGACTCTGCCTAAGGCTAGTAAGTGGCAGGCTCAGGGGCTTTTCAAAAGAGACCTCACTACAAATACTTATGCCTAAGGCCATCTATTGCAAGAGCTATTAGTGGCTGCAGGGGGTTATTTGAATCACAGAGGCTCAGAGAACTTGAGGTTTTATGAGACTAAAAAATTTAAGAAATCTGAAGCATACAAGGTCAAATTTGGAAGATAGTCCTCAACATAGTTTTCAATTTTAAATTTGTTCCAGGTCTAATGTTTTTATCAAAATATTACTTTACGGTATTGCAATTTACTGGAGAACGGTTTGATAGAACAGATTTGTATATGATTATTAAATTTTATTTACATACTGGTATTTAAATGTGTGTAGCCCCTAACTTAGTATCTGACTGTTTTAACTATAAGCACAGCTTGCATAACATACCTAATGGGGCTGCTTTCCAGTCAACAATTTAATTCCAGTGTGTCAGTTTAAGCAATAGTGTGGAAGATTTTATTGTGTTTTAATATGGCGGGGAAAAAAAGGGAGTGTTGATAGCAGCAATACGAACTGTGAAACTAAAAAATACAATTGAGATGGAAATCATTAAACATATACAAAACTATTTTCTTTTCATTTCAATTGGATGCTTATTTGGCTTAAGCTGTTAACTGGAGCATTCATTGAACACTAAAGGCTGAGAAAATACAATAATTATGCATAAATAAATTGTCAAATAGTATATCTAAACTATAGAGTATAGATAGAGAATTTTTCCTCTCTCAGAATAAAATTACACATACAATGTTTAACTCTACTGTTTATGTTAAACTGTGAACTAGAGGCCCAGTGCATGAATTTGTGCATGGGTAGGGTCCAGCTGGCCCACCCTAGTCAGGGCCAATTAAGCCAGGCTGGCCAGAGGGAGAGGTGGTTGGCGGGCCTCCTGGGAGGAAGGGATGCAGGCAGTTGGCCGGCTGCCCCCACCCCCTGGTGGAACTCCTGGTGGAGGAGACAATTTGCATATTAGCCTTTTATTATAAAGGCTAGGGATTCTCAGAGGAGCATGAATCTTAAGGTGGTTTGTAAAGGTCTAACCAAGCAAAGTGAGCAAGAACATCACCAAAGGCTGAAATTAAAAGGTCTGGGCCCTGGGGGGACAAAAAGAGGGAGACATCTGTAATAGTTTAAACAATAAATATAAATTGAAAACACACAAAACAAATGAAAAGTAACCCATGGACCCTGGACTCAAAAAGTTGGCCAATTGTTCTGAGGAGACAGAGGGAAGCTAGGCAGATAGGAGCGGGACCACAGGAAGGGAAAACAGAACCAGGAACCCAGCAGGTGGAGTTACTAAGGCACCCCAACTGGGCGGGGAAGGAGGGGTGCATCCAAAGAGGCATAAACTTTTTAACAGGACCAATCAGGAGCTAGCAAGGCTGTCTCCACCCCCAAACTAAAAGCGCTTCCTCTTGCTGCTCTCTTGTCCCCAGCACACAATGGGTTCCTCACCTTCCTGTGGTGGGGAGCACATGGTTTATGGCCACGCGGACCTCCACACGTGGACTAATAGGTTTTAATTCCCATGGATACTCTCAATAAACTTGGCTCCACTAACTGTTTTTTGTCCTTGACTTCATTCTTTGGTTTCACAAGACAATGAACTCAGAGACTCAACATCCCATATTTTGATTCTAGTTTGACCTCAACAAAAATTGAGGAAATAACAGTTCTTTGTTAAAATTCAATCATTAAACTAATGTGTAGAGAACACTTTATTTTGTGCCAGACAGATCCTCTCTCAGTTGAAAAGAAAAACAATATAGTGGCAAGGGAAAGGTCAAGAGTATTAAACCAAATTTAAAAACTATAAAATATAGTGGGTTGTTGCTATAAAAGAAAAGCAGGGTAAGGACAAAGAGAAAAAAACAGAGGATGGACAGCAGAATATTATTTTAGCTAGGATATCAAAAAAAATAATATAACGAAGTAATTCAGTAATACCAAAAAAATCTCAAGGATGCATGCACCAAGGAAAAGAAATACAGAGTTCAAATGCCTTGAGAAAGTCCATATTTCACCTGTTAACAGATATTGAAAAGGAACACAAATTATAGCTAATACTTTAATATCAATCTATGATAACTCTGTACTCAACTCATATTTGAATCTTTAAGACATAAGCTTTTTCTTTTTTGAATATTTTAAGACAACAAATTTCGGTCAGAATATTTGAATCTAAAAATATTTACAGTTAAAAATAGAAATGCAAAGTATATCTTCACTTATGGAAAGATGAGCAGTTGGGCCAAATGGTAAAACCTAAGCTGAGCCATCATCTGACTGTCATTTGGAATCATCGCCTTTCTATTTCTTGTCTCACACAGGTTCCGTGTGTCCTTCTGTTAGTATTCAGTTTTCTATAGGGTGAAACATTTTTTAAGTGGTAGAGGTAATATGTCCTTTTCATGTGATCTTGGCAGGAAATAGAAATCATCTGATACAATTTCTATCCCTAGGTATGCACTTTCAAACCAATGAAAAATGAAAGGTGGTCTGTTCTATGTTTAAAGACGCTCCATAGATGCAGTGGCAACTTTCTAAAAAAGCCCAGGGACCTACAAAGAGATGGGTTTTGACAGAGAGATTGTAATGGTTCCTCAGTTTTTCATCTGTTAACCTTAAAGTAGAAACTGTGACTGAAACCATCTAGACAGAGGACAGTACATTAGCATTTACTCCTAAATTTGAATATCAGCCATAGATTTGCATAATCTTTCCTGACTGGTAGAAGCACCTTGCTGAGATGAATCCATTATTGAATGCTGTAAAAAATGTTATTCAATGATGTAAAAAAAAAAATTCCTTTTATTTACATGGAATTTTACTTCTGATGGCAAAAACACTGGCATTAGCAAAGGGATATGTTTGACATACAAAAAGGCTTTATAATAATCATATAGGAGTTTTACTCTAAACAAAAAGTTTATATTTTAAAAATTTAGAATTTTTATTCTCTACCTTCACCTTCCAAAATATTATTTTATTTCATTTTTCTTTCCTCTTCCTAAAATATTCTTTCATTTTCCTTTTTTCTCTTTTCTTTCATATCAGCTCATGTCTCCCCTCTATCTTCTTCTTCTTCTTTCTACTCCTATCTCATCATCATATCTTTGTGCATAAAAGAAATTTCCTTGGATAATGTAATGTTTAAATTTTTCAGGGTTAGAAAAACACAGACTACAAACCATTACTTAAATATATATTTTCAAGGCCAATTAGAATTGTAGTGATTGTTATTGTAATTTTAACTTTATTTTAACCCTTGAAAACGATAAAAACAAACCAAATATGATTATATGCATATTTTTAAAATCTCTCCTTTTAAACTATTTGTTCTTGAATGCAGCAACTGATGGAAAGAAATTTCTGTCTCTCTAACTAGCTTATTGTAATAAATAATCATTATAATTCTAAAAAAATTGTCATGGTATTTCCTCTAAAATATTTATAGTTAAAAATAAAAATGCAAAGTATATTTTTACTTATGTAAAATTTTCTTAAAAGTTTTAAGTATAAAGGAAAATGTTATCTTTACGGAATGCTAAATTAGTAGAATTGGAAAGAATGACACAGATACCATGCTTCAGCCCTTTCCAAGATGCAAAATCTTCTGTGAAACATAAATTTTAAATATAATAACTTTAAAGTGTTATTAAATCAACCTATCAACAAATAAAAATCAATAATATCAAATACTTTATCAACACAACATATAAATTCTATATTTCAGATCTCATGGCTTTAGAATCTCCTGATTCTATGGTGGAGGATTTGGCAACAAAAAAAAAGAACAACTTAATTTTAGAATGCATACTAGGTTCCAAGACCTCTGCCAAGGCTTTAAATCATCCAATAGCCACAATAAACCTAAGGAAAGTCCTCTTTTTTTTTTTTATCCATATAGGAATCGAGAATCAGGTTATGTAAATTTTCCAGGATTATGTAGTAACTCACTACTCTTCAGTGTCACAATAAAAGCCTATTACCCAAGACTTAGTTAACCCTATTCTGAGAACCTACTATACTTCCCAGCTGTTAGGATTTTATTCAATTTTACATGATTCTTTACAACAGACTACCCAATTAATTAGGACATTAGCATAAGTATACAAACAGATCTGTTAAAGAGCTATTTCAGTACTTATACCACATATGTAGGTACTTTAATAAGCTTCTGTGATCTTTAAAAGACATGCAAATTCTTTACATATTGGCATAAAATTCTTTAAATAAACTTCTAAAAATGAAAAAATAATATTTATTTCGATAATCACTTATTAGGAGCATTCAAATTCTATTATTGGAAATATGATGTACATTTTATCCATATAAATCAATAAGTGAGGACACTTTCCAGCTAATTCAAAACAAACTATTTTTCATTGATTGTAGCATACCTCAATTGCATCAAATATCCACTCTAACTTGCAAATTTAGGTACATTATAACCAATAAATAATTAAAAATCAATGTATAACTATAAGATCTGAAATAGAAATACTTAAAAGATGCAAGATAACTAATTTTGATATAAAGTATGTACAATGATAAAGCATAGAAATTTACTACTTACCAATACAGGTGGGTAAGGAATCATTCCATTGGGCCAAAGAATTGGGCACTGTATCACACCTAATTGCAATGGATCCATGGAGAATATATCCTGGATTGCATTCAAAAAGAACCAATGAACCAACAGCAAATTCATTGCCAATCCTTCTTCCGAATCTTGGTTCAGGCACAGAACTGCACTGTGTAGAACTTGTTCTAGGAACAGCTGCATACAAACAGTTATTGATTTTAACTTCATATTAAATACATACTGACAAATGTAGCTTTTTAAGAAGATTTCAAAGAAATCTCCACTTTTTATCAAAACTTCAATTAAAAACTTGAATACATTTCTAAAAGTTTTAAAATTAATACAGAATATAATACAACTTCAAATGAATATTGTCATCAAGATCTTTTAGTTAAAAATATTTTGCTTCATTCCTTTAAACATTAACTAAAGTATTTTTCTATTTTTTGTTTTACCAAACTCTTATTAATATAGCAAAGTAGTATGAGTTATATATTTCAATTTTTGGGGTGATCACTGAATGATATATATTTTTTTCTTTTTAAACTGGTATACCGAGGTCCAAAAATACATGGCAGATTACATGAAGTAATGTCAAATTTTTTATCAGTAGTTGTTTCTTAAAAACATAGATTTGAAAAAGAAAACACAACACTTTATTAATTTCATAGCATGTTTACAAACTTAGTGTTCAAAACATGTTTGTTATTGATGAATACTATAACTACATTCAGACTAAGTGGAAGTCAGACAGATTAACAACAATAGAAGTTTCTCTTTCAGTAATTGTACAACATCAAATGTGAAATTGCTCATAGAATTATTATATCCTTTAATTGTGAGGGTGTTTTTGTTTTGTTTTATTTTTTTGGTTTAGTAAAATAGAATGATAACAGGATGTTTTTTCTTTTTAAAACACATACAGATGGGATTACAGAGTTTGACAACAGCCCAAAAAATGATATGATGAAATCCAAATAGATTGATTTCTTTTATGTGATTAAAGTAAAAGTAATTCAACTTTTAATAGTGCCTTTAAAATTCATAATACCCCACATTATTTTCACAAGCTATACTATTAAAAATAAGACAGTATAATATAACCAATATTATAAATGAACTATGAGGGCTTAATAAAAATATCACATCACAAATGATTATAATTTTTAAGAAAGTTCAAGATACATTTGAGAATACTATATGATCACATATAACTAAAACAAAATATTTCAAATAATAACTCAATTTAGGTTAATGATAATATAGAAAACTGTCCATAAAAGGTGAGAAAAACTGTGTAAACCGATGTTTAATTGCACAAAAATATTTAGTAGCCATGAAGAACATTTGAATTCTCCTGAGAATGAGAAACTAAAATTTTTGAATGAAGTGATGAGTTCCTTGGCATATCTAAGTACATCAGCACAGAATTTTGTACAATTCAATTTAGAGATCTAGACTATGAGCAAAATAGGTTATGCAGAAACTAAAGAATTATCAGAAAAAAATAAGCGTTTTGAAAACAATATGTTGGAAGAAAGGAAAATCATACTATTAACTTGAGAATGATAATGAAAGCAAAAGGTATTTTTTGTCTTTGGACAAGGTAATAGTGCTATAGTGATGGGGAAGGAACAGAGAAAAACTGTTAAAAGAAAAACAACTTTTTTCTCTCCCATATGATTATGAGGATCTCTGATCATTCAATAACTCTGAACACAGCATGGAAACCGAAATCATTCCTTAGTGTGTTTCTAGGCTACCGGGTCACTTACCTTGATAAACAAAGTGAAATCCCTTAGCTGTTATTGGTCCAACTGAAGTAAATCGAATTGTGATCTGATTACCTGAACTCAGTGGAAGTGATTCTCCTACTCAACAAAACAAACACTAAGATATCATAAATAATTTCATTCAGTAAACCTAACAAATTATATTTACACTGTCATTTGAAAACGTGAGTCTATGTTCTATCAAATTACGTCAATATATCCTACCACTGACAAGATATTTTCAATGGGTTCGGCTTTAATTGTAACTTTTTACTGGCAGGCTTTCATTACATTTTGAAACATATCACCTCATTCTTTAAAGAACCCTTAAATATGTTATATTACAATAAAGACCAGAAACTAAGAGACTAAATATGATATTTACTTGATTACAATCCCAGTAAATGGTTGTATTTGTCTCAAGCATTTGATTTACTATTAATTGTGTTTCTATTTTTTAAAAGAAATAACGAGTAATTCTAGTTTCAGTTTACTTTATCTCTCATATGGATGACATAAATCTCAACTTTCACTACAATATCAATCAAAGTCAGTCTTTAATCAATAACTGATGCATGGCAGTGCTATTAAAGGATACCTGAATGGGATCCTGAGAGGGAAGATAACAGAGCAGATTGCTGAGTTGGCCCATCATACACCTCAACAACATCGTGGAGTGATGTCTGGAAAAATACAAACTGGCCAAACACCACTGATCAACAGGAACCAGGAGAAGCAAACAAATCACCAACCATCCAAAAACAAAAAACAAACAAAAAAAAATAGAAAGAGGAGGAGAGAGAGAACAAAGTATTACAATATAATAGTCATCTTTTTTCTACCTTTAACAAAAGGATAGGTGCCAATTGATTGATATGCCTGACACATTTATTTCAGGTCATAAAAGTAATGACCATGGCCTAAAAGCAATAAGTTTTTAGGAAGGTTATTTAAAAAAAAATAAATGGAATGTGTATAACATCTAATTTAGATCAGAAACCATAAGGTTGGTGATGAATGCTTTATAAAAACTAATTTTTTAAAATTTTCCCATTGGTATTTTGTTTTTTATCACTTTGTGACTCTCTTCTCTTTTTCTAATTTTTTTTCTCCTCTTTTATGTGAGATAGACAAAGTTTTAATTTGGGGGAACTTTTTTGCATATCACTTTTAAAATACTATCCTACTATAAATAATAGTTTCATGGAAAAATATCAGTAAGATACTTTTCAGGTACAGTGTTTAATCCACATTTATTGTTAAACTTCTGCCAAAGTAAAGAAATTCTATTTTTATGATGCCTCAGTAATTGAGATATTATACAATTCTCTAAAGTGGTTGCTTTTTCATGGTAAGTACAGATCTGAAATACTTACCAAAGGAGCTTTATAAGTGTCTCTTTTTAACTTAATTTCATACTTTTTCTTAAATCCTATACTAACTTTACGTGCAGAAACTACCCAAACTATAACTTAAAATATCCTGTTCCAGAAGAGAAATCAGCTTGTATTTTGTGTTTTTAAAAAAGAAATGGGAAATAAAATTTATCCGTAAAACATTTCTTAGGTAGAAACACTGTGGGGTTGAAAAGAGCTTGATTTTTTAAAAGTTTGATAATGTAAAAGCAAGGTAACTTTTAATAAATTCAAGATCACATTACTGTAATTAAACTACACAGTGTAATATGTATATGTATACTGATATATATATATAACATATATATTTAAAGTTCTTCATATTTTACACCTTAAATCAAGGTTATGGACATCCTATGGGGGTTCTATGAAGACAGGCTAGTTCATAGGAAGCATGCTGAGTTTTGCATATAAACAGAGCACACACACAAATACTGTATACAAAGCTATCCTTATTTTATTTTATTTTTGGGCCAGCTAAAATAAGCCGGTAATCTCAGTCCAGTTCTTTGTGAGGTAAAAGAAGATGAACAGTTTCTGAACACTAAAGTGCTAAATTTCATAAAGAATCCTTCTTAAGCCATTTCCTAGAAGTCATGAAAGCAAATTTATATTTCTACCTAATCATATATATATGTAGTCAATTATGTTAATAGTTTGCAAGTCATATAAAACACTGTCAGTTCAGACCTTTATAAAATATCCATATTTTGGTCTACCAAATCCAAGCTCTTTCAAAAATACTCCAAAAGTTATTAACACCGTTTTTGTTTTCTGTTTTTCCATTTTTTTAGATTGGTGTTTGGATGATCCGCTTTCAAATGTGTCTTTAAAAGTTTCTATTATAATTGCAGACATTGCCTCTGTCTTTCCATATGCAGGGACTACCACAGGGACTTCGCTAAATCAAGTACACTGTGTAACAAAGCTCTTGACAAATAACATTCTATCTTTACATCTTTTTGGAAGTCATTAGAAAAAAAATTAAAGTTCAACATCCTTTACTCTTTATACCTAAATATCTCAAAGTTCCATTAGGAAGCATGTCCAATTTCCAAGCAAACTGCTACATTTACAAACAACATCTAAAACAACCAAACTATACAGTGATTCAAGAGCTTTTTCTAAGGAAAAAAAAAAACAAGCACACAATATCCTTCGTTTTACTTGTTTGTAGGCTTTTGTTCTCAATTGTTATTTCTCTACCAATATACCAGAGTTTTATACCACCTGTAAATTGAGTATGCAGACCCAGCATGTCAAACACATGGCCCACAGGCCACATGCCTTTTTTTATTTGGCTCGTGCTAGCCTTTGAGTTTGACATGCTTGTTGTAGACTACAATATTTAACAATATAGCCATTAACACCATTTATTTGCATTACTAGAGGCTCAATGCACGAAATTCATGCAAGGGTAGGCTTTCCTTGCCCTGGCTGCCAGTTCCAGCTTCCCTCCGGCTATCAGCAACTGGGACCCGGCTTCCCTCCGGCTGCTGGAACCCAGGACATGAGCTTCCCTCCGGCTGCCAGAATCCAGGCTTCCCTCTGGCTGTGAGGACCCAGGATCTGGGTTTCCCTCCAGCTGCAGGCACCCGGGCTTCCCCTGTCTGCCTGCAGCCAGTCGCCCCCCACCCCCCACCTGCACCTGCCTTGGCCATGTGCTGCCCATGTCCACAGTCACCCCTCCTCCCCCCCACCCCCACATTGAATGCCCCACCAGCTGGTGACCTGAGCCTCCCTTGTGGGGCAATCGTGGGGTGATGGCAGGGCCCCCCGACCAATCGCCTTGGCTGGCCTGGTGCCAGTGCGTGTCATTTTGTGGTCGTCCAGACGGTCATTCCCCTGTTTGGCTGTTTGGTTGATTTGCACATTAAACACACACACATAGATAGATAGATAGATAGATAGATAGATAGATAGATAGATAGATAGATAGATGTTAAATAAAGAAAACTGTAGGACATGCTCTGTTGAGTAATTCATGCCTCATGCCTATAATGTATTGTAGTAATTCTAAAGTGAGGTTAGGGAGAATAAAGAAATGTAGGGGGTTAGGGAGGACTGTGTTGGAACTTGTCTCATTAAGCAATCAGTAAGCTGCTTTTCTTTAACTGTGAACTAACTCTGCATTAACATGGCAAGAGGATATTCTATTCTATTCTATTTTTATTTTTTCATATAACTACTTTTATTTATTTAAGCATAGGTGGTATACAATGTCATATTAATTATATTATTTTAGGGCATCTATATAGTGACTCGATATTGTTATTTTTATACCTTACAGTGTGATCACCTGAGTAAGTCTAGTAATCATCTGTCACTGTGCAAACATATCACGGTATTATTGACTATATTCCCCTTCACATTTTCACCCATCTTCCCAGCCCTCTGCCCTTGGCCAATGGAAATTTTTAATTAAAAATAGCTTGTATTAGAATAAAAATGTTATTTTTGAGAGGATACTGAATCATTATATCAAAGATGACACTATTTACATTTTAATGTTTTTTTTTGTAGTATGAAGAATCAAGAACACTTGCACTAGTGTTTTTTTACACATTATCAGGCTAACAATTATCTTACTGAACATTACAATTCTGAACCAAATCCCCCCTTCTCAGGCAGAAATTTTAAGAATTAAATGGTAGCATTAGTGTTTGCTTTGCCATTCTGTCTGTAAATATTTTAATTTACTTAGTGTTCTTATGTCTAGACTAGAGGCC
>NW_006285038.1:366493-385625 GCF_000327345.1 Myotis davidii
TGAGTTGAGCCTGCCCCTGTTGGTCATTGTGTGTCATAGCAACCAGCTGTTCTGTCATCGGGCTGAAACCGGCTCTCTGACATCCCCCGAGAGGTTCCAGATTGTGAGAGGGTACAGGCCAGGCCAAGGGACCCCACTGGTGCACAATCAGGGCTGGGGAGGGACATGGTAGGTTGGCCAGCCGGGGAGGGACCTTGGGAGGGCTTCAGGGAGTGTCTGGCTCATCTTGCTCAGTCTCAATCGGCCGGACCCCAGCAGCAAACTAACCTACCAGTCGGAGCCTGTGCCCCCGGTGGTCAGTGCACGTCATAGTGAGCAGTTGAGCGGCCTTAGCATATCATTAGCATATTATACTTTGGTTGAATGGCAAACTGGATAACCAGAAACTCAACATATTAGGCTTTTATTATATAGGACAGCCGTAGGCCTTCTGCTTGTAAAATATTCTGAATATTTAATACACCCTTTGTATGTTTGAGACTGATGTAGGAAAACATTGTGAAAGACTTTAAGGTGGACCAAAAGAAAACTGGTTATTAATTTTTATAAGCAAAATATTGTCCAACACACCTTCTGAGTAGCCTGTGTTTATGGGGGCTCTGGTATATGTAGTGGATTATTATCTAATGGACAGACTTGTTTTGTATCTATTTGTAAATTCATTTCATCTATCTATCTATCTATCCATTATCATTCAAATAAATTTGAATTATCTGAACCACTATAGCATCTTACTGGTTCCCTCATTAATTCATGACTTAAATTTTTATATATTTGTAGTATGGGAGCCATGATTATGCCCTCTTTAAAACAAAAACAAAAAATAAAAATAAAAACATTTTAACACAGATCTAGATGCTGATACTTCAACTTAATGGCTAGACCACCCTTCTATTTCTGGGACTATAATTAACTCCCATCGCATGGGCTGCTTGTGCCTCCTGTAATCATTAGCAACAGTATACCTTCTTTTTTTTTTAGTTTCCAACAGAGATACTGCATTCTATGCATCTCAGCTCCAAGTGTCTTCCCCTTTCTCTTGAGATGTGCATGTAGATATGGAAAGCACTTTACTCTGAGACCATTAGATTATGCTATTCACACTAAGCTGCTTCTTAACAGAAACACCAGTTTAAAGGATTTTTTTCCTTCTTCAAGTGTAATAGATGTAAAAATGCTTTAACTCTTTTGTTAAAAATGGCCTGTTTATAACATTATGTAAGCTTAAAAAATAAAGAAGGGAAGCCTAGTAAGAATAAACATGTAAAACATCCCTGCACATAAGCTCATGCATGTCATCTATTTTTATGCCTGAAACTACTTCTGAGCCTCTTATTTTCCATACATTTTATTATAGGATATAGTTTCTTAATTCAACTGATATTTATTGATTCTGATCTATGATGTGCCAGCATGGCAGCTAGACAGACATGAATAGACCCCCCAAGAGGAGGAAGGAGGGGGCTGGAAAATAGCTTCTTATGATTTCAATACAAGCCCTTGTATGGCCTCTCTCTTAAGCGTTAAGCCCTCAGGACAATGAGGCTCTGGCCTGTATCAAATACTGGCAGACACTTTTGGTTTGTGATTTACTGGTGATAGCCTTTCTGACAGGTGTGAGGTAATATCTTATTACGGTTTTAATTTGCATTCTCTGATGTTTACTGAGGTCGGGCATCTTTTCATATGCCTATTGGCCAGGATGGATGAACCGTTACTCTACTCAGTGCAGACCAACAGTCACTCTGAAAGTCTAATTGTGGAAAGTACATACCTGCATTGTGGCATATAGCACTGAGTGGGTTTTAGTGCCCAGAGAAGTGCGCCTCTTTTTTTAAGAATATAAAACAACGGAGAAGTTAAAGGCTCCCTTTTCCACTAAACTGGACTCTGGAACATTGCTGAAACATTCCACCACTGCTTAAGCAAGTCAGGGACTTTTGGATGTTACATTTAATTCTTGTGATCTCAAAACAACTAGCTAGTCATTGTACAGAGGCTTACTGATTTAGTAATTAATTAACTTAGAATGAGGATAATAAAACAAACGTGGCCATGATTACTCTCATTCAGGGGTCAGGATTGGAGTTATTGAATAAAAATAGAAATTGGGTTTATCAAGTAAAGAAGGATTTCAGTTTTGTTTTTGTAAATTTTGTTTTTCTCTCAGAAGGAAATATTTCACAGTGTATCCTAATGGCACACTAATGTGTGGGAAGAGAGAAAAAAACCCACCACCACCACCACTCCCTCCCCCTGCCGCACACATACCACCAGAATCAGATGGTGCCATGGCTAACAACTATTTTAGAAGACGGTGATTAAGTTAAGATGAAAATGTCTAAGGGCTTATGGTAAATTTAGGCTTGATTCAAACTTCCTTTGATGTAAAAGAGTTGAAATTTGGTGGAGAATGCCAGTAGGTAGGTCTCTTTGGGCAGGGGTGGTTCTACTAGTCAGATGGGTGTTGCCTTATTAATTAGGGTATCAGATACTAAAATGACCAGGTCTCTTTGCTCCACGACAGAACGGATAAAGCAGTTTAAAGATAGTCAGCATCTCCAGATAGAGCAGATTTAAAAGGACTCATGTTTTCAAATTGCCATTCTATGGGACTGAAAGGCCCTAAAAAATGATGTGATGAGTGATATCAGGGCATTTTAGAAAACTATCTAGTGAAGACTTAAGGATTCAAGTTCTGGAATCAGATTCATTAGGATAGAATCTAGTATGTAACACACAGGGAAGTTACTTCACCTTCCCATGCCTCAAGTTCCTCATTGGTAAACTAGGGATAATAAACATACCTAACCTAGTAGGACAGATATTATATAAACTGCTACTTGTAAAACACTTTGAACGGTGACTCAAACATAGGAATACATATTAGTTACTATTCCTAATAACTCAGCTATTGTTATTTGCTGATAATTCATTCTGAACATTTACTGATAGACTACATTTAATTGATCTCAGGGTATTAAAGCTATTTCGGTCAAGGTTCATTATGATTTCAAAATGGCTATGTGTTTCTCTAACCACTTGATATTACTAGCATATTCTATCCCTTTGGGTGGGCTAGGAAAATGTAATCACAGCTTTCTACCTGGACAAAGAGGAGCAAGGCCAGAGGGCATTCTACTTTTTTTTTTTTAATTCCCTTCATCATAATTCTGTGTCCCACTGTTGCAAAGGAATATTTTCTATTACAAAGAAATATTTTCACACAAAAGGAAGTATGGGAAGAAAAAAATAGAAAATATAAATTCCTATTATATTTCAGCTTGATTCCCAACATGCCTGTAACTGCTCTTTAAAAATCTACAGCTTGTTTTGTACTCTGGGGCTCATTTTGATTATTTTTGGCACTCAGGCGGCTGTTCGCTATGCTATTTTTTTAAGTCGCCCCTGCTTTGCTAAATTCGCATTTTATTAACCAATACAGTGTAGAAGAAAACACACATACATTTACCCACACTCCTATCAGACTAGAAATAAAGAATCTTGAAATCAAAGATATGTTTGAAACTGTACTTGATTATATATAAAAAATGACTTCTAATGACATAAGCAATCATGATTTTAAAGGTTCTTATTTAAAAATAATTACAACGTATCCGATTATAACTTCTATTTTATAAAATATATAAATAAATGTTAAATATTATGAAATTTTACTCTCAAAAGCACCAAAAGGCAGAACTTAAAAAATAATCTCAAATCAAATCAGTGTGCTACTTATTTTTAAAAAGTCATCTAGTGGAAAAGTTTGGGGGGAAGTTGCATTAATTGATAAACTAATAAGTGAGAGTTTCATTAGTATTTTGGAAATACAATTTCTATAGAGAGAGATTTAAATACTCATCATCATTATTATAGTATAATAGCAGTAACTATTAACTTAGAATGAGGTGCTTTATACTAATCTAGAATTTTCATTAACGTGAGTCATGTGAATCTCATAATAGTTATCTAAAGGGCTACTGCAATCTCCCCTAGTAGCTTGGCTCCAGCCTATATGGTGGAACCAGTCCTATGCTAGAGCAGCAATCTAGAAGGAATAGGTTAGCAACTGGCCCTCGGTCTATATTGTGACCATTTGCTTACTACACAAATCTCAAAATAGCTCATTTGACATACCATAAACATACATTGTAAAGACACCCATCTTATAGAAAATATAGTTAAACTTTCTTTAATTTTTTCCAGATAAAATATCTATTCAACTACAAACCAATAGCTTATCTTCAATTTGGCAGTTGTCATATTTCCCAATAGCTGAAGATTTATTTGATGTTTAAGAAGCAATGAAATAAAGAAAAATACAATAAGAAATTCTATAGCATGTCTAAAATATTTAAAAGGAAAGCGAAGTGAAAAGTTTAAAGTGTTAGAATATTTTATTAACACGTTCTAAAAAAACTCAATTTCAATTCAGATGAGTGTTTTTCTTTAACATCCCTTATTTTTTCTATGTATTTGGGTTAACATGTCTTCCAAATACCAAGCAGACCAGAAGATTTAGATCAGGAAAAAAATTCTCACAGGGATAATAACATAAATTTGTGAGATTTTTTTTTGTTATAAAAATTTCCAAACATATACAAAATTGAAAGCATCTATACTAATAAAAGGATAATATGCTAATTAGATCAGACATCTTTTGGACATCTTCTGGATGTCCTTCCAGACAAAGCCACAGTTGCAGGGGACAAGGCAGAGGTGGTTAGGGGTGATCAGGCTGGCAGGGGGGAGCAGTTAGGGGTGATCAGGCCGGCGGGGGAGAGTAGTTAGGGATCAGGCTGGCAGGGGATAGCAGTTAGGAATCAGGGCGGCAGGCAGGTGAGTGGGTAGGAGCCATCAGTCCTGGATTGTGAGAGGGATGTCCCACGGCTGGTTTAGGCCCGATCTCGCAGGGCCTAAAACAGCAGTCGGACATTTCCCAAGGGGTCCTGGATTGGAGTGGGTGCAGGCTGGGCTGAGGGACCTCCTTCTCATGCAAAATTTCATGCACCAGGCCTCTAGTAGTAAAATAAACACCCATGAATACATCATCCATTTTACAAACTTATCAACATTTGCCAATTCTGTGTCATTTGTTTTATCCCCAACCTAGGAGTGCTTTAGAGCAACTCTCAATGTCATATCCTTTCCCATAAATGCTTATCTCTAATAGATAAGGACTTAAAAAATAGGTACAGTGAAGTTACCATATCTAGAAAAACAGACCAAAAAAAAAAAAAACCTAACAATGTCTTTCTATCATTTAATAAGCATTTCTGATTGCATTTCCAGATTTTTCTCCCCAGAAAGATATTTTTAGAGTTGCTTTGATCAAATCAGGATCCAAACAAAGTTCATACATTTCATTTGGTTGCTATGTCACTAAAGACTTCTAATGTATAGAATCCTTGACCCCCATCTTATTTTTAATATCATATGCTTATGGGAAAATATGGGCTTTTTAAAGTTAGGGGAACTATAATAAGATACAACTCAACTAATTGAAATTTTACTATCATCTAGTTTTTGTTGACAGTTAATTTTATGAAGTTACTACTATACAGCAAGTAATTTTCTCTTGTAGTGAGAGGGCTGCTATGCGGTCATGGTTCCTAATCCCCTTAAGTCCCACTTCAATCAGAGCAGTGTAATTTCCCACTGTTTTATTTATAGGACTTTCACATACAATTCAGCATTAAGCCTGGGTTCAAATTCTTGCTTCCACCATATTCTTAACTATCTTCTGTATATTGCCTCCTACACATGTCACATTTTTTCTGTAGGCACAGCACCATGGAACTCTCAACTCCCAAAGTTCTACGGCCTAAGAGCTCTTTAATTGGCAGACTTTACATCTATTTTAGGATGGCAGATGAAGGGGTTTATCACAGGACAATATTTTCTTAAAGTTTCTCAATAAAATATTACCAGGCATCTATTTAATTTGGGCTCTAGTCTCACCATATTGAGAATCACACTTGTACATTTTCATAAGAGAAGAAATTCCAAAGCTACTTATTCTTAATATAGATACAATTCTACTATGTTCTGAGATTTATTTTCCTGAACCCATGTTTGTTAGAAATGTGAGAGAATTTGCTGGTGCTAGAAATTTAGAAAATTGAATACCTCGTAATTCATTTATCTACTAAATAAATAAAAATTATATTTGAAAAATCCCAAAATTATAATGCTAGCTAGTTACCATTCATTGAACTGTTACTGGGTATAAGAATGTACACTAAGCTCTACATATATCAGCTGGATTGATCCTTAAAACATCTCCATTTTAAATATGAAACATACTGAAACAAGTATGGCAAAAAAAACTATCAAAAATTACAAAAGCAGGGAGGGGAAGAGATAAAATTTGAATTCATGCAATATGATTTATCATGAACCTGGTCTCTTAACCATTACCCTATGGAGCATACATGGAAGGATCTTAAGATTTTAAAATGCACACTCTCATGGAAACAGTATACAAATGATAGGTGCCCAGATGAACTCACAAAATCAATTTGACCTGAAATCAGTGTAATTCGTGAAAACAACAGAATGTTTTAACTGGACAAGAACTTTCACTATCATCTGGTTCAATTACTTGTTCTAGAAATGAGATAACTGAGGCTCAAAAAGGTTGAAGAATCGATTTGTAACATCAATCCCATAGGAAGGTGCATTCTAAGCTCCAATTAGAATAGCAAGAAACATACCCCAGCAGGATTTGGAATTCACTGGGAGAAGAGAGTTTAAAGTCCCCTGACACAAATGGAAACACTGCTTAGTCTTATTTTGCCTGAACTGTTACACTCAAATATGTCTAAGTTGATCACTAAGGTGGAGAAATGGGAAAAAAGTGAAGTCTTTACACTCAACTTCAGTATGTTCACATCGGAATAAGTATATGTGTAGCCTGAGAATGACTGCTCCCTTGTTCTTAATTTAAATTAACACTTTACTTTTGAGGCCCCATTCAATTTTTTTCTGCCTTATTTTCATCAGATTGTGTCTATCCCCACCCCTCACCCCCACCTCCAGAGGGTGAAAGCCCTAGGAAGTATTTTGTGATGAAGTATTTAAGTTCCTTGTGTTGTCTAGATATGTCAGAAGCTGTGAGGTGTAAAATAATTTTAAATAATCTAAATTACTTAATAAGCGGTAATTCCAATGGAAATAGCTTATATTATATAGTATAGAAGCATTTTACTTACGTTTGCAAAATGTATTCATAGAATTGTGCAGAGGACTTAGCTGTTAACAGAAGCTGTGTGAAAAATGTGTTTTGGATGGTCTTCAATGGAAAAAATGGTTGCAAATTAATCATTATGGCTCTTAAACAGAGGAAGTTAAAATAGCATCATCTTCACTCCTCCCAACGTACATGTAAGAAGAGTTAACTGTTTAAAGCCTGATCAATGGTACAAATAGAAAAACGGGTTTCAAAAAACAACTCATCTATTTAATCATTTGATTCTAGTTATCATAACAAAGATAAGAATAATTAATGTTCTAACTAAATATTTTAAAATTAATAATCACATTATAATTATCAGTTAAGACCCTATATATAAGGAAACAGTTATATGTGCATGTGACTAACTGGTATTATGTGTTATTAAGTGGTTTACTAAGTTATAGTAAAACACAAATAGAACACTTTTTTTTTCTTCTTCAGTGAATGAAATCTTTTTAGTGAAGCTTTTGTTAGGACTCCCACTGGAGAGCAAGGATAGAATATGTAATTCCTTATAGTTGTTCAACTTCCCACAATCATGTCTGACCTTGATACAAATTCCCATCACAGAAGTTTTGCTTCTTTTCACATCTCCATTCTTCTATTTCTTTTTCTCTTTTATTTAATAGGAATTCTATTGTTTAAATATTCTTATAAAACAGTTATTCAGAATAAGTAACTACATTTAATTTCTTGATTGTTCGTTGTTTTCTATTTATTATAGTTAAATAATGCTGGGCCCTAATTAGCAGTAACTATTAAGCAAAGAGAGTACTTTAAAATGGGACTCGTATAATTTATTTGATATAATATTTCAAAATAAATAAGACTTCCTGCAAGCCATTGGATAGCATGTTGTAAAAGGGTCACATGTAACTTACAAGTAAATTTTGAAAATCAGAACTATAAGAAATCTTACAGTAAATTACATTTTTATACATTTTTTTCATGTTTAGAGATGATGGATACTGTGTATTAAATAATATTCTAACGTCAATTTCTGAGCTCAAAATATTCTTTCAGGTTAATTTGGACACAATGTATGGATGAGATAATGCATTTACATTCAGCAGAGGGTGAGGAGAGGCCTCGAGAAAACATCCAAAGGAAGCCGAATGCCACTCTTAGGACTATGTTTGCTGCCCTTGCTTATGGTGCCAGGAGTTTGGTGTATATGCGCATTGTCTCAGGGTTTACTAATGAGGATTTGATCAGTGTTACTCTCCCCATTTTGAGGCTGAGGAAACTGAGGCCCGGAGGTCACCTCCAGGGACACTTGTGCAGCTGAGATTCACACCAAGGGCCTCTTGAACTAGCACCCACTTTTAACCACCGTAGTAAACAATGGCATATCTAACACACTGGACATTCAGTATGAATCATTTTTGTCATCCCTCATATGTTAAAACTATTTTCACCAATAATCAGAAAATAAGCAAATAATAATGGCCAGAAAAGAAATATAGACAGTGCAAAAGTTTCCTAGATGGAACTGAACTGTGTTCTATATATAATGGTTATAATATGTATAATATGATATGCATAATTATATACAACGGGGCCTTGACTTACGAGTGTCCTGACTAACGAGTTTTTTGAGATACCAGCTGTCGGCTGATGTTTTGCATTGAGTTGATAGAGTAATTTGAGTTAACGAGCTCCTTAACGAGCTCAGTCTCAGAACGAATTAAACTCATAAGTCAAGGCCCCACTGTAATTACTAGTGACCCGGTGCACGGATTCATGCACATGGAAAGGAAATTAATTAGAAGGTGGCCAGAGGGGCAGGACTTGGCAAGATGGGCTGGACATGTCCTGGAGCCGACCTCCCATGGTGGTGCTGTGGCTCATACTTGGGGTGGTGCTGTGGCTCAAAAGGTGTCTGAGGAGTGAGAGGGGTCCCTCCAGCAGGTGGGGTCCCTCAGCCTGGCCTGAGGGGCTCAGGACAAAACTGGCTCTCCAACATCCCCCAAGGGGTCCCAGAGTGTGAGAGGGCACTCTGCAAAGTTGCTGTCGTACAGGGTGTAGAAGGCAAACACAAATGTGCAATAAACCAATTTGAGACCAACAGTGCCCCAGCAACAACATAACCCACGGGTGACAGTGAAATCCTGCAGCCTCGCAGGACTCGGGCTCCCTCTTCTCTGGTTTTGGGGTGCGTTACTTGAGAACAACTACTGCCAAGACACTGCAGCTCAGCAGCTCCTGCGTTGAGCGTCTGCCTCCTGGTGGTCAGTGTGTGTCATAGCAACTGGTTGGATGGAGGGAGGGACACTTAGCATATTAACCTTTTATATATATAGATATTATAGTAGTAATAATTTCAAATTAAGAAAATAAATGTTATGATGCAAAAAGGAAAGATGTAATGAAGTAACAATTTAAAAATTATTTCTATTAAATTTCTGACATTGGTTGATAGGATCATTATAGGTTTCAAGTATACAGGGTAACATTTTAATTATACAAATGTAATTTTGAAAAATATGAGGAAATAAATTGTTACTGATGTTTGGACTACATTTCACTCTTAAGTCTTAAACAGAAGTAAAAAATCCAAGTGTCTATATACGATGGCTTAACTAAAACAAATAAAATTCAGTTTCTTTGCTTTTCAATCACTGCTCTGTCATGTTGATACTATTTAAATGAAGGAATATGTAGGACAATGGGGCAGGAGACCTGAACCAAAGTGAGCTGGAGTCATCCCCAATCATTAAAACTTACTTTAAAAAAAGGATTGTGTTTGCTTAATTCTAGTGATTCAAAGGCAAAAAATAAAAATAATAAAGTAAATAAAAATAGCATGGCCTTTGTCAATTTGCTCAGTGGTTAGAGTGTCAGTCCGTGGACTGAAGGGTTGTGGGTTTGATTCCTGTCAAGGCATATACCTCAGTTGCTGGCTGGATCCCAGGCTGGTTGGTCTGCATGTGCAGGAGGCAACCAATTGATGTGTCTCTCTCACATCAATGTTTCTCTCTTTCTGTCTCTCCCCATCCCTTCAACTCTCTCTAAAAATCAATGGGAATTTAAAATCTTCTGGTGAAAATTTAACAAAAACAAAAAAATAATAAAATAGTACAATTAGGTTGTGTGTAGGTGTGGATGTAGGCAAAATGTTAAAAAAATTAATTACATTCCACATATTGTATTGATTGTGAACTTTCTGTAATATTTTTGAAACAATTCTTTGAATCAAATAAACTAACAGAATCATGTATCCAGTTTATTTTTTTTTAATTTTATAGGTAAAAGGCTAATGAGACTAAATTATTCAGATCAATGAGTGATTCCTGGTACTCTGTGACTCCTTTGTCCTGTACATTCTCATCAACTTCTCTGAGTTGTGTATCTAGACGCTCTGTCTCATGTCTACTCACCTCTGAAGACTCAGCTCAGAGAAGCTGTCACTGACTCTCACTACCATTACCTCAGCATGTATTGGATTAAGAGCTGCTTAAATATCCCCTGCTTATTCTGGTCATATAAATTATCACATTATTTTGAAATTTTGGGTTAAATGTCGTTTTCCTCCACTATTTGAGATTACTTGTTTATCCCAGTAACTACTTCCCTGGCATTCATCACATATTTGTGAGATGAATATAGAAACTTCAATTATGTAAAAAAAGAAGAAGAAAAAGGAATAAAAAACGCCGAGAAAATGTTTTCACTCTTTTCAGGTACTCATGGTACCTTGCAATCATTTCAAATACCGGGTGTTAAAAAAGATTGTGTCAGCACGGCACTCTCTTTTTCTTTCCTTGTTTTGTATTACAAACAATCAATTTATTTAAGCAATTATCAATCATATATGACAGAGCTTCCTTAAATATAAATTGAGTTGTCATAAGTTGCCTAAAAAGGATAACAAAAATAAGGGTATTTCGTTCAGTTCACTGGAGATTGATGGCCTAGTATTCATTTAAGGAGGTAAAATAGAATGCTACTAGTAAAATAGAAACAAGCTCCCTGTCCCTCTGCCAAATCTCTCCTCACCTGAGAAAAGCCATGTGCCTGGTCACCAGAACCATTTTATGATGTTCATGGTGACCTATTCTGTATCTCTGCCGGGCCCCCAGGCACAGGGTCTGCCCCCAGAGCTGCTTCCTTTGGAGCGCCTCAATATAGGAGCATAGAAGTAATTACTTTCTATCTTCTAAATGTGTCTTGATTCTAAGCCAACCACCTGTTCTCCTCTCCATTCCCATTACTACATCCTCAATTCTTTAACCTTCTCTGCGATGTCCCTGGGTAAAAATCTGGAGCAACCCTGATTCATTCTCCACACCTTTATGGAAGTAATTAATCTAAAATGCAAATCAGATCATATTACTTCCCCACATAAGACAGTTGTGCTGTGGAATTGAGCAGATGGGCTACATGAATAGTTTGATATTTTCATTTGCTTCCCCCCCCCCAACTGTTTCCTTGGCATTTAATTTCTAAAGTTTATTTAGATCCCTGTCCACCACTACCATGACTACGGTTGAGAAAAATACTCATGGAGATTTTTTCACTTTCTGATATAAACTCTAGATCATTAAGCCATATTAGTATTTTGTTAATACTTATTACTTAAACAATTGCAACTGCTTTTCAATTTTTAAAGTCTTGATATATAATCAAATCTTTGGAAAGGGGATCTGGAAGTACTAAAAGCCAAGTTAAGATCAGAGTATTAAGAATTTAAGTATACATGAACATTGTTCTCAAAACAGAGATATAATTTCACCATAAAAGTAAAAACTTGGATATATCAAGCAACCAAGTAGAGAGTTAATCTTAGGAAAAAGAAAGGGGTGAAATGAATGTGGAAACTTGGCTTGAAGTTTATGAACAGATTAGAAGGTTGATATCCAATTATTCAACACATATGTATTGAGTGCTGAGAATGCATAAATAAATAATCTTGGAGCTGAAAACATACAGTCCTTGCCCTCAAATATCTCACAAGCTAGTGGAGGAGACAATATATTAACCTTTTCTTACCACCCTGCATGGCAGATTCAGTGGTGAAAAATCAGCGTTCTGTTCATGCAACTCCTGCTTGGAATGCCTTCTCACTTTCCCTCCACCTGTATGACATATGCCACTCTCCCAACAAAAAAACAAGGCTCATCTTTTCCATGAATCCTCTCTGAATTCCCATCGTCCAACTCCATGTATTTTTAACCCACGTGAACTCCTAAATATTACTATCTCCACCACCCATTCCGCACATGTTACTGCTAGTTCTTACTTAAAAGGAATCCATGCTGCATGAGGCATTGGGGACACAAGTTTTAAAAAGATAGGCACAGTTCCAGGTCTCACAGAACTGACAGTCTAGCATAGAAGAAAGTCATTAAGTGCTGGATTTTAAGTATATCAAATGAGTACTATGACCCCAGTGTGTGATAGGATAACACGAAGGTGCTACAATATTTCTGCATTACTAGTATGAAAAGATAAGAGAATGGCTTCATATAGAGCCTCCAACATAGATTTCTTCTTAGGCAGAAACTTTCAAAATGAATTGTTTTAATTACAAAAAGAACCGTGGAAGCCTAATTTAAAACCCGATTGAACTTTACATATATTATTGAATATATATATATATATATTGTGGAAGCCTAATTTAAAACCCGATTGGACTTTATATATATTATTGAATACACACACACACACACACACACACACACACATATATATATATATTCAATAATGAAAAACACTTATGACCAGAATATCCAAAGGGAAAAAACTCATTTATAAATATGAAAGTGTATAATCTTTGCTGAAATATGTCACCAGGGATTTTACCGCTTTTTTATAAAATATAGAAAGACGGTATTTACTGAGAAGTCACTATCCTGTGACCTTTATAGAGATATAACAAATATGAGGTCACTTTTTCTGTACTTCAGCAACAGCTGTAGATTTTAAAAGCTGTGTGGTACCCTGAGTAGTTTAAAACAATGTAAGTTAACAATACAATTTTAAATAACAGTCATGCATTTGTAATGTCAATCATTTTTTTGCAACTGAGGCCAGTGTCTTTATATATCCCTAATATTTTTTTGCATAAAATCTTCTTACAAATTCCTTTTGGAATGTCTGTAAGTTTTGCCCATATGTCTGAGGCAGGGAGAAGAGCAAATAGAAGTTAACCAAAAGGGAGTACTTATACTATGTGCATCATATCAGGAAGCTTTTAAAAGTAGTTTTTCAACTTCAATTCTCTATTTCTCCCCTTATCACTTGCTTCTCTAAACTGCAAACAAATCAAAAATAAGTCATAAATGAGTGTATTCAATGGAAAAGTGACAGAGGCCAGATTAAATAGGAAAAAAGAAATCAGTTATCACCAACCCCCATCACCTCCATCTATAACTCATTCCTAAGATAAGTACACTGTCCTGTAAAAAAAAATGTAACATGATTAAATTAATTGCTTTATGTAATCAGTTATAATAATAACTATCTATGGCTGGTGCTCAGGGTCCGCTTGAAACATATGGGCATCCTCAGCCTACTTCCTGAGATTAAAAAAAAAATTGGCTTTTAAGTAATTAAAATAGTATTCATTTTTATGTTCAAAACATGGAGTTTATAAAACATTACTTATGAAGCAGAAAATAAATACTTTAGGAGACATAAAATGTTCATGTAAATCACCTGGTGGGCAACCTTATGTCCAGCATTCAGTTTCAGAATTTCAATGAATGGCAACTGCAGATTTTGTATAATACTTGGTTTACTAATCTGGAGATGGAAGGCACAAATTATAGGATATAATATGAATCTTACAATAGCCTGTCCCAAATGTACTCAAGAGAGATAGGACAACAGAGGGGAACAAGGGATTTGATTTAGTTTTTAGGAAAGTGTGTGTGTGTGTGTGTGTGTGTGTGTGTGTGTGTGTGTGTGGAGAGAGAGAGAGAGAGAGAGAGAGAGAGAGAGAGAGAGAAGAGAGAGATATATACATATGTGGAGAGAGAGAAGAGATAAAGATTTACACTTGTAGTAATTAGGTAAAGATTCTGGACGGGGATGGGATCAATTTTATTTCTGTGGATTGATGCCTTAGTTTTCTCAGTCCCCAAATCAGGCTCTGAAGGTAATTCAACCCTCACAGATATTAAGGTTAATAAACCTCATTAGAATATAGGTATCTAATAATAGAAAGAGAAGTAAAAGTGAAAAAAAAAGCCTTATGCCTAGATATTACATACCTGATGTTTCCTTTTAGTTTTGGTGTTTAAAAGGCATGTCTTATTTCTAAATAGAAAAATTAATTTTGGGCTTTATTATAAAAAGTCAATACTTTAAAATTTATTTTTGTTTAAAGCTACTGATCATATAAAGCAGAGGTGATGACTTCTTTAAGATGAATTTCATGAAAAAACAGTTTCTCATTGTATATTTATTTATTTTATACCTAAAATTTACAGTAGTACACTTTAAGTTACCAATTGTTAGCAATGACTTAGAGAGAAGGACAGGAAGGAAAATGAATGGGGATGAGGTATGGATGTGTCTACTCTTTAATTTGTTTAGAGAGGCAGAGTTTGAACAACAGAGAAATGATGGATGATTTCTGTAGACTGCACTGCTCAATAAATATCTGAAGGCCACCTTGAGCTGTGAAACCGACTCTTTCTACCAAATAAATAAAAGTGAGCTGACCCACACTTGTCACCCTGAATGTGAAACTTCCTGTACTTTATAGATAGATGTTACTTTTCAGAGATTAACTGGTTATGTGGTAAGCAGTCATGAAGTGCTACATATTGAGTAATAGTCACCACAAGCATGAACATACCAAAAAATGGAGTAGAGAGGAGATAATGCTTAGTATCATCCATTTGCCTTTCCAAAGAATATCTCCTGTCCCAAACCCCGTTTGCAAGACTTTTCTCTTTTTTAGAGAACTCTGAAGTTTCTCCTATCCTTTCACTTTTCTATTTCTGACTTCCTTTCTCCCTTTTCTTGACTTTACATTACACAGCCCTATTGACTAATCTGAAAACCTGCAAATACCTTCTGTATAGGACAAAAAAAAAAGAGTGAATAAAGCAATAATCTAAAGCAAGGGAAGGAGTAAGGCTAAGAACACTCATGTGTTAATAAAAATGTTCCTGCTATACAAAGTTAGAGAAACATGCCTATCGCAGCCTGTATTGCCCTCAGTTATATATTCAAGGTTTTCTAACAGTGTGTTCATACTGAACGTGACATCACAACTCTAATAGTTTATAATCAATTAATTAAATTAGAACAGGCATTATATCTTTAGTGAATCAGAGGAGTGTGGAGTAGAATAGAACAGAACAGAATAGATCAGAGACATCACCGAAACAAACGGAAATGAATTGGGAACTGAGTTGAGAGGCAAACCATTTCTTCATGTAAGATTTAGTCACAAAGTGTGAAAGTCTGTAACTATATTACGTGCTAAATGATTAATTTCCACATACAGACAACAACTTGATCTTGACATGATTTTAGTTTAATTTTTTTGGTCAGAACTATTAAATGAGGCCCAACCATATTTTGGCATGAATTAAAGAAACAGATAATTGTGGCCCAAATAAATTCTTATTCCAAAAGTACAGGTTGGTTAGTTCAAACAAAAGTTTGTGTGAGAGTAGTGCTATCATTGCTTATTTAGAAATACATTAGGAGAGTAAGCTCATATTCCAAGAAGACAAAATAATTCAGCATTGTAGACAGCTACCTCCCAAGGGCAGAAATGACCTACAATAGAGAAAGAATGAGGAATGTTCCTTTTATGTGTTTTACCAGCTGTGTGGAACATAATATAAGTTCCTGTGGGCAGAAACATTTAGCAACACATTTATGTATCTACCTGTGTCATTTTTTTGCTTTACAAATGACTGCAGAAGTACTCAAGTTAATAATTAACGTTTGAATTCAGTGAGTTAAAGCAACGGCAGTAAATCAGCTATTTCCGCGGTGAATTACTTGTGTTAGGATTGATTATTTCTTGCATTTATTGTATGAATCTATTATGGTAATTGCACTGAATTTACTGGAAAAGTACCACTAATGTGTGCATGAAGTCTAGTAGCTATTTTGTTTTTTAAATGGAATAGAGAGGATGAAGTTGCCAGGGCACTGGATGGATTTTCAAATATACTAATGCCAGACTACTTCCATTTGCTGACAATAAATTTAGAGATCTTCATCCATGCCCAAGCATCCTTGAGGATTTGGAAAGGTAGTGTGAAGTGGTTCTTATGAGTGAAGACTGAGAGACTTGAGTAGCAAATCCAAAGCTAAAACTCACTAACAAAAGTTTGCGGGGTGACTTAATAAAATAAGCCTACTTCATTCCACTGTTATAAAAATTAAATGAGATAAAGACACAAACCCCTAGCATAATGCCTGGCATATGATCATGATGACTGTGTTCATTTTTATATAATTTATGTGGCAGAGCTGGGATTTAGTATCAGGTTGGTTATTTAACATAAATAAAACTTCTAGTCTACTCTACTGCTTTATTATCAGCACCACGATTGGTGCATGGACACTTATAAGCATGTTCCTTTTATTCTCCTTCTCCAAACAGATACAACATTCTTTCTTTCTATTATGGGCTCCTTGTAATGTATGCCACATCATACTGTCTAAGAAGCTGTACCGTTATGTAAGTGTACTATGAAGTTAGCTAAGCTCCCGCCTTGTGCCGGCTCCTTCCAAGACCTTGTAAGAGGACCATCAGTGCATTCACGAAGATATATGGTTTGGCAAAATTTGCAAAAGTAACATATTCTTTTTCTTAAAGAGGGCTCCCCAGAATAGCTCAGCTTTAGGTCACACAAAACCTGCATCCATTCCTACTCTGGGCATGAACTCAAATGGAGAGTTCATTTATTTGTACAGTTGCCTCCAACCTGAAATCTTTGACACTCTATTTTTTTTTTTTGAAACACATTCAAAGACTAGTTCACCAGAGTAGGTCATACGGTTCACAGTTCATCTTGGCTCACTGCATACAGGGAAATGCACATTGTTTCAACTGCTCTTAAGACTACAGGGCAGCTCCTCTTGGGGTCAGCAAACAGCGCTTACATTTTAGAAGAGTGAGTGAAACCAGAGACCCTGGAAACTGTCAATTATGGGACAATATGTTTTTTAAGTATATTTTATTGATTTTTTTACAGAGAGAAAGGGAGAGGGATAGAGAGTTAGAAACATCCCCTACTGGGGATGTGTCTGCAACCAAGGTACTACCCTTGACCAGAATCGAACCTGGGACCCTTCAGTATGCAGTTCGATGCTCTAACCACTGAGCCAAACCGGTTAGGGCAGGACAATGTTTTAAGTAAGCATAGGTTTGATTCAGGAAAAATAGTGTACAGAAAGATGATAACAGCAGTTATTTTTCTTAAAAATTAAGAATACTTTTTGGTTATGGGAGAGAGCACTGAAGCATCAAGCATGCCAGTAATAACATTTCAATACATCAAAGCAATAATATCAACAACAAGCAGTGAGTGTTTATAAACATTATTTCTAAACTCTAAGTAATTCTGTGAGGCAGATATTGATATTTCTTGTTTCATATACGAGGTAATTGACATTTAGCATTAAATAATTTCATATGATCATACAGCTAGTAAAATACATGCCAGCACTAGAACCTAGTCTGTTCCACTTGTAACCATTGTCCTATTGTACATATAATATATTTCAAACAAGAAAGTGTTGTTTTTTAAAGGCAGGAAAGTAGTTGGAAAAGCCTGTTTACTAGTATTTATCATGAACTCATTCCTAAGGTCAAATTTCTTACATGCATTTCAATGAAGTCAGATCCAGGCTTGGATATATGATGTAACATCTTAAAATAGTTTTTGTTAAATAATCATTTTTCACAGTAGTTTGTAGAGTGCTTACTAAGACAAAACAATAGATGCGACACATTTTTTTTTAAACTTGGGTACTTTTCAAGATAGCTTAAAAATCATATATGACTTATATTTCAGAATTGTGCCTGATACAAAGGGCACTGAATACAATGTGCATTTTTTCTCTGTGTGTGTGTGTGTTGTCACTGTTATCAGGTGGATATAATCTATGGCCATGTCTTGAACACTCTGAAGGACTTTTATTTATTTTTTTATTTTGGGGGTATTTGTATGCATAATGCATTCCATGTACATATAATAAAGAGCTTTTTAATCCAGTTAAATTTAAAAATAATTTGTGGCAATGTGCTGAGCATAAAAGGATAAAGACTCTGACGTGTCACATTCCCTCAAGTGGTTTCCATTCTAGTGCAATGGTTGTCCAGTAGAGTTCATGCAGAAGTCAGCTTGGATGCTTTAGAAATTTAGGGAGGAGCTGTTTCAGAGAACCTCAGCTATACCACTGAAATAGAGCCTAACTACGGGATCTACATTTTAAAAGTACTCTACTGATTATTGGATGGCTTGTCCACACCTCGAGAAACTGATCTAATAGAAAGAACATACTTGTATAGAACTTGCATTGCAATACTCAATATATTAAAAATGTATAATAAAGAAAATTATAAAGTAAGAGATAATGAACTATTTGATGTATCTGTTTTGGATTTAAAAATATTGTTATAGTCATTCTTCACTTACAAGAAAATTTTTTTAAATGTTTTTATTGATTTTAGTGAGAAAGAGGAAGAAAGAAGGAAAGAGAGATAGAAGCATCCATGAGAGAGAACTATCAATTGACTACCTCCTGCATGCCCCCTACTGGGGATTGAGCCTGCAACCTGGGCATGTGCCCTGACCTGGAATCAAATAGGTGATCTTTTGTTTTGGGGGCCTATGCTCAATCACTGAGCCAAACTGGCCAGGGTACAAGGACAATTTTTGAGACAAAACATGAGTATCTAAAAAAAAA
>NW_006285038.1:387091-397532 GCF_000327345.1 Myotis davidii
TGTGACAGAATGCTGACCATTCAGATTTTGGCTGCAGTCACTAAGGTACTATTTTGTTGAGTTCACTTCCAACTTTTCTATTTAAGTGACAAAAGTAATCTCATTGGTATCACACCTGAATTTTCAAAATGCTCTCACCAGTACTAATTCCAGCATTGGTAAAAAAATAAAAATAAAAAAAAAAAATTCCTAACTCTGTTCTTGGATTTTCCATTTGAAATCTAAAGTAACAAGATATAGCAGAGTAACAGCTAATTTTAAAAAGTAAAGAAAAAATTTCAATACCTTTTAAATATTTTTTCCTTAGTTAAAAATCTACTAAATAAGTAAAAGCAAATTCCCAATTTTACCTAGGCAGTGTTACTAGTAAATTGGTCAAAGGGTCATAGATTACATCTTATTCATCTTGACATGGCTCGTGCTCAGCAGCACAGATTCATAAAAAAGAGAATTTGGTTAAATAAAATTAAAAAGAGTTAAAATCAGTATAGTAACTCCTTGATTCAGGATATTTGCAATGTATATCCTTTTATACTTTATTTCCAATGAGTTTTGAAATGAATTTTCTGAATCTTGTCCAAAGTAGGAATACACATAGTCATTCTTCAGTGATGACACATATGTGGAACAGCCTACAGGCAGCAGGCCTTAAGAGAATACTATTTCTATGAAATCATGTTCCAAAACCAAGTGTAAATTTTATAAACTAGTGCATATCATTTCAATCCCTTCTTTCATGTCATGGAGGCTACAAACTGCACTTAAAGGGTCAACATTTTTTATCATAGAGAAGTAACTACTTTAATTTCAGCATTGGCTAGATTCTTTTTTAACAGAAGTTATATTAGTAAAAGTTTTTTATGGATAAATATGTCATGCTTCCACTTACATGAGGTGTGTAGTCAGAACATAGAAACAAAGAGTAGAATAGTGGTTGCCTGGGGGTGGGGAAAGGGAAAATGAGAGGTTGCTGTTTAATGGGTGTGAAGTTTCAGTTATACAAGATGAGTAAGTTCTAGAGACCTGCTGAGTAACACTGAGTATAGTTAAGAGTACTGCATTGTGCACTTAAAATTTTGATAATAATGTAGATTTCATGTCAAGTGTTCTTACTACCACTACAACAACAAAACATTTTCTTAAAAGGTTCTAGAAGAGGTCAACATTTTTCCTCCCAAGGAGATTTTATAAAAATTAAAATTTAATGTTTCTCTACATTTTACTGAGTCGACTGAGACTCAGTGAAATCACTGAACTTTTCTGAGTGCATATATCTAAGAAGTCTTATGACCAGAATTTAAAAATCAGCTAGAAGTCTAAAAATACAGCTTACACTCTTAACTCATTAGGTATCCTATGTCCCCTTGACTATACCATGAATCCTGCTAAGGCTCATGCTCAGTTACAAATTGTCTTACTTAAGCACACATATTTTCACAAAACATCAAAAATATTATTAAATATGGCAAGAACTCTAGCACAGTGGCCTGCTAATGTTGACAACATACACACTTTGAGACATACTGCTAAGGGGATTTTAAAATTTATATATGTAAAAACAGATGATGCTTGGGTCTTATATATGATACCCTAAAACAGTTTACATCTGTTTTCTACTTAATGTATCAAAGCTCCAGAATGCATATTTGTGGATTTCCAGAGTTTTGATATTTTATTCCATGGTTATTTTGTAAAGTTTTTCTTAATTCTTTTCCAACAGAAATAGTGCTAGCGTTTGTTATTTGTATGAAATTTTTCTCTTTTTACTTTAAAAAAATTTACTTATTTACAGTATTTTTAACTCCCACTCAAAAAAAAATTTCAACTAATTTACTTTTGAGAACCTAGAAAAGGTAGACACAGTTCATGTAAATTGAACAACTTAGTTCCATCAGTAAAGAAATAATGATGATTATAATTATCAAATTTTAATTGATTTCATAAGTGCTCAATTATTTCAAAGCAGTTGGAAGAATTTAAAATGATAAAGTCCAAGTAAATTTAAGATACTCAAGGTGTTCTTCGTTAGGAACTGGAAGGGATCTTTAGGATCATGGTTCTGTATGTGAGATGGATTTGTTGTTTTGTTTGAGAGTTAAATTCATTCTTTTTTTTTTTTTTTTAAGTGTAGCTTGATTTTCTCCCACCTTCTAAATTATAAACTTCATTCTCAACCCACGTGATTTGCATGGGACTGAGTCTACACCCCACCCAGGGGTAATCTTATTTGGTGCAAGTGAATCAATATTTCCCATTCACTGACCTTTGGGATTGAAAGGTAACCCAAATCAAAGTCCTTGAAATATCAGGAATGATTTTGTGGAAATTCTTGAAAGAATTTCTTGTTTAAAAAAAAAATCAATGAGACGTTCACCCCTGTCATGTTGTGGTATAAAATCATGAGGTTTAAAATTGTCAAAGGAGCCCTAGCCGGATTGGCTCAGTGGATAGAGTGTCGGCCTGCAGATTGAAGGGTCCCAGGTTCAATTCCGGTCAAGGGCACATGCCCAGGTTGTGGGCACGATCCTCAGTAGGGTGCGTGCAGGAGGCAGCTGATCAATGATTCTCTCTCATCATTGATGTTTCTCTCTCCCTCTACCTTCCTCTCTGAAATCAATCCATAAATATATGCTTTAAAATAAATTAAAAATAAAATAAAATTGTCAAAGGCATTTCAGCTCCAAGAAGGGAGAGCTTTGAGTTGTGGTCTGGGGAGTGAGGTTAGGGAGAGGGACACGGAGCACTGGGACATCTGATGGTGAAACTGACAATCCGAAAAGCTTCCTGCAGAAACAGAAGAATCAGGAGCTGGGTGCCTTGGTGTTTTTGTTTTTGTTTGTGTTTTTTTGTTTTAGCTGGATCAAGTGTAACCTAAAGTCAGTGTCCCTGGAAATTGCGATTATATATATTGTTTATTAAATCAGCGATAAGTTATATATTATATTTCTTAGGCTCAATCATCTGAAATTTGTTTTGAAAGATTGACCTATTTGTCTTGAGATCTTAGTCACTTTTGAAAGAAAATAAAGAATGTCTAATATTTCTATTTTAAAACACTGTAACTGAAGGGATTTAACAGTTCAATTTGCACCTATAATCTGAAAGTAATAGTTTTTCTTAAAAATAAAAAAAATCAGAAAAGCACAATATAAAATAAAATATGTCATAAAAGTTGATAATATAAATACATTATTTTAGAATTATATTTTAATAGAGGTAGATATTAGAAGCAAAACATAACTAA
Source organism: Myotis davidii (assembly GCF_000327345.1). Classification (NCBI taxonomy): domain Eukaryota; kingdom Metazoa; phylum Chordata; class Mammalia; order Chiroptera; family Vespertilionidae; genus Myotis; species Myotis davidii. The sequence continues at coordinate 390,336 of NW_006285038.1, forward strand.
GAATACTTGGATATGAATTGATGCTATCTCCTTTCATTTTAGTTATTTCATATCAGGGATAGTTTTAACATTTACTGAGCCAGAATATTTCAACATAATAGAAACCAATTATAAGACTTGTGTTTTTTTGGACACTAACTCTTAATATAACAATCTCATGTTACAAAATAAATCTCATAGCCCAAAATCAATATATTAGATGCTAATATAAAGGTGATTTTTAAAAAGTCAGTCTTGGAAAGTGTTCTGTAAAATGGATACTACAAAGTAGATATTTAAAATGAAAGGAGTGCTTTAAAGTATAAACACTACTTATCTAAAACACTGCTTCAAATATACTCTTCCACTTCAAAGTTTAGAGAAAGAACAATGAGACTCAAATGGACCATAGGCAGCATCAGGTCAGCCTTTCAATTCATGCACGTACCCATATGCAATCTCCATTTAAATGTTTTTAAGGACAGAGAGAAAGCACCATGGGGTAAGGAACCCCATTCCTTCTTAGGAAAACCTAGTTTCTACAATACCCTTTCTTATTCTGTGCCAGAATCTGCCTCCCTGCATTTTCTTCTGATTCATTCCTTCACTCATTCACTCACATTATTTCTTATGAAGTTTCTTGCCAGTAATCCTTCCTTGAAGTGTTCCCTGTCCTTTATGTCTTATATGATATGGCACCAAGATATTTCACTATCTTTGCAAGCTGGGGAAAAAAATCTTATATTTAGTGACCCTATTAAAATTCCTGATCTAAAACACTTTTTTTTTTTTTCTAAACTTGCGGACTATCTTCCTAGGCTGGTCTGGACACTGGATGATCTTATACACCATTCAAATCCCAGGCCAACATCAATCATGTTTCCTGTTATGACACATATGATGTGGTATCTCTCAGAGAGTGCTTACCACTTTCTGTCAGTTACATTTAAGATATATTTTATCTTTTTTTAAAAATATATTGTATTGATTTTTTACAGAGAAGAAGGGAGAGGGATAGAAAGTCAGAAACATCGATGAGAGAGATCGATCAGCTGCCTCCTGCACGCCCCCCACTGGGGATGTGCCGGCAACCAAGGTACATGCCCTTGACCAGAATCGAACCTGGGACCCTTGAGTCCACAGGCTGACGCTCTATCCACTGAGCCAAACCGGTTCGGCTATTTTATCTCTTTATCTATACTAAAACCTCCTTAAGGTTACAGTATTTGTTAAAAAGAAAAAAATAAAGCTGATCATTTTAGATGCTGTAATCTATCCTCTATAATAAAGAGCTAATATGCTAATTAGACTGAACAGCCTAACAACCTTCCTGACTTCTTTCTGGATGACCTTCCAGATGAAGCCGGGGCTGCGAGGGCTGAGCCCCTTGCACGAATTTTGTGCATCGGGCCTCTAGTCTATACTAATAAAGAACTAATATGCTAATGGTCGATATGCTATAATAGTCATTAGCATATTAGCTGGGGCGTTGCTCCAGAGATGGGGCAGAAGCGGGGAGGCGCTCAGAGGCGAGCCATCCTGTGTCGGGGAGGGCAGGAGTGAGAGTGCATAGCGCCCCCCTCACCAGTCCTTTAACAACCTTCCTGACTTCTTTCTGGATGACCTTCCAGATGAAGCCGGGGCTGCGAAGGCTGAGCCCCTTGCACGAATTTTGTGCATCGGGCCTCTAGTCTATACTAATAAAGAACTAATATGCTAATGGTCGATATGCTATTATAGTCATTAGCATATTAGCTGGGGCGTTGCTCCAGAGATGGGGCAGAAGCGGGGAGGCGCTCAGAGGCGAGCCATCCTGTGTCGGGGAGGGCAGGAGTGAGAGTGCATAGCGCCCCCCTCACCAGTCCTTCACCACCCTCCGCTCACACTGAGTGCCCCGGATGGCCCACCTGCCAGGGGAAGGAGCACAGCACAGCAGGCGGGAGGCTTCCATGCTTTCCTCTGGCGCCATGATGGGGCAGAGCCACCACATTGCTCAGGGGAAGGGGGGAAAGTGGGGAGGTGCCCAAAAAAGGCGGGACCAGCCCTAGGTGACTTGAGGGACTGAGGGCAGGGCTTGAAGTGGCTATAGAAGGCCAGAGGGTTTGGGGGCTGGGCAACGTGTGCTGGAGCTTACGTGAACAGGTTCGGGTGTCAAGGCAGGGTGGCATGTGTGATTTCAAATTGCATGCTGGGCTCCTAGTCTACACTAATAAAAGAGAGAGATGCAAATTGACCGTACCTTCATGACACCCACCAGCCAAACAGGAGTGAGTATGCAAATTAACCCAACAAAGATGGTGGGTTACTTTGCATACACAGGTGCTGAGTGGCCAGGGACGGGGCAGGACACAGGTGTTCTGCACCACCCCAGCCACTCTGGGCCTATGGGCAGTGTGGGAAGGCAGATAGGCGGCTCTGGCTGGAGCGAAGGTGTTGCCAGCAGCCAGGGGAAGGACAACTTTGCAGAGTGCCCTTTCGCACTCCAGGACCCCTTGGGGGATGTTGGAATGCAGGTTTTGGCCTGATCCCCACAGGCCAGGCCAAGATACCCCACGAGTGCATGAATCTGTGCACTGAGCCTCTAGTTAATTCATAAGCACCTGAGTCTGAAAATTTAGCTTTAAGTAAAGCCTTAATGACTTAGAAATTTTGGGAACCTTTTATTCAAAAGCTTCTTCGAAATCATGTGAATACTGATCTGTTTTAACTATATTTCTTCCTGGTTATTACTGATATAGAAGCAAGTCAATGCATATTTATCTTTTATTCAGTCAGTTTTATTATATTTTAATAGTTTCATTCAATTTCTTTGAATTTTCTAATGTTCAATGGTATCATTTGCAGGTAATGATATTTTGACATTTTCTCTTCAATATTCATACACTTGCCTCCTATCTTAGCACATTTCTAAAATAAGATTAAATAATAATGCTTGCAAGACACCTTTGCCTTGTTCTAAAGTTGTAAGAGGAATGTTCTGTAGATTTGTCAATTAGAAACATACTTTTACCTGGCTATATATCTATCTTTAAATTCTAAATAATTTCTTAATTAAAGAAAGAAAATCTTCAAGAAGACAAAATAACAGTCAGGAATGAGCATCAGAAATCCCAATACTGCAGAGAGATTGTGAAATAACATTATGTCTCTGAATGCTTCTGTTTCAAAAATTTTTCCTAAAAGTACATAAAACCCTTTTTAATTGTTAAGATGTTTTTGTCAAACATGTGGGAAAAGATAGACTGGGTTATTTCTATTATGTGGAATAAAGTAATAATAGTTAATGTTTACTGAGCAGTTTCTATATTCTGGGCACTTGCATATAATTATTATATATGGAAAATCCTCCTAATAACTCTATACAATTATTATCTTCATTTTACAAATGAGGAGTCAGAGGCCTTAGAGAGGTTAAGAAACTTGTCAATATCATCATTATATTATGATTGGAAACCAGATTTAAAATTTAGCCTGACTACACATTTATAAACCAGACTATCAAAGGTTAATATGATTTCTGAAAAGGGAAATATAAGACAAATTGGATTTTCTTACATGGTAATTAGTATAAAGAATGGTTTCTGTAACAAATAGTTTGAACCACCAAAATATGGAAGCCTGCAGCGGTTCTCAACCTGTGGGTCGCGACCATCGGAAAACACATATAGCATATCAGATATTTACATCACGATTCATATAACAGTAGCAAAATTACAGTTATGAAGTAGCAACGAAAATAATTTTATGGTCAGGGGTCACCACAATATGAGGAACTGTATGAAGGGGTCGCGGCATTAGGAAGGTTGAGGGTCACTGCATCTAAACATTTCACTTCTGGAATGGAAAGCTTAGAAAATAAAAAAACAATCTGAAGAAATCGAGATGGATGTAAACACCTTGCTATAACTGTTTTTGTAATATTGCTGATAATAGCACAGTCATTTCAAAATACCAACTTAATAAAAATTGATATACTATAGTCTTCTAAAAATGATAGATGCCCAAACCTAGATGCTGTAATTGAAAGGGTAAGCCCAGCTTGCGGTGAAGAAAATAAACGTCAGGTAACGTGAGTATATAATCTATAGCAAAGAAGTGTTGTTTTACCTTGTCATAGTTTGAAAATTAAACATTATTATCCTTGAATTATTTAACAAAAATGATTCTTTACACAAAAAATAATTTTCAGATTTAGCTTCTTAAGAAGACTTTAATGTATTGGCTTGCTAAAGAAAGCATGCTGGCCTATTTGGCATATGCAAACCTATTTCTCTGTGTAAACCAACAAAATGTCATCTGATTTTTTTTAAAAATTGTTTTTATTGATTTCAAAGAGGAAGGGATGGGGAGAGAGATAGAAAGATCAATGATGAGAGGGAATCATTGATTGGCTGCCTCCTGAACGCCCCCTACTGGAGTTTGAGCCAGAAACCCAGGCATGTACCCTTGACCAGAATTGAACCTGGGACCCTTCAGTCTGCAGGCTGATGCTCTATCTACTGAGCCAAATGGGCTAGGGCTGCCATCTGATTTATAAGTCAGTATTTGTAAGTGTGGTGGAAGAGCATGAGTCCCTAGAGAGCCACTCAAGGCTTCGTTTGGAAATAGCACAGCTGAGGACTGAACCTGTTGAGTACATCTGGGTATGAGCACCTCATTAGACTCCTATTAAATGTCTTTTTCCTGGACATTTTAGTAGTAAGATGTACTTTCAAATTTGTAAATGACTGATCTATAGCTTCTATCTAAAAGGCATAAGCTTTGTTTCAAAGAACAATTGAGTACAATGATGTAGGCAATTTCTCACACTTTTTGATGGAATTATAAACTGGCTAAACCTTTCTGGAAGGCAATTTAGAAATATATATATCATCCGGAACTTCAAAAAAGTTCATGCCCTCTGACTTAGCAATTCTTATTTTGGAACCCAGTCTAGATATTAATCAGGGATGCAGCCAAAGACTTACATAAAGCGTACTTATTACAATGATATTTGCGGGGAGGGGAGATAATCTGATTATCCAGCTTTGTAGAAATGGTTACATAAATTTAGGTACAAATATATGATGAAACAAATATGCAACTATTGAAACTCATGAGATTGAAGAATATTTAGTAGCTGATAAAATACTTAAAATATAGTTTGGCTAAAAATTGAATAGAAAATGATGTATATTCTATGTGTACACTTTCATTAAAACTAAATATGAAATACTAGAAAAAAAGCTTCAATGTTTACTTTAATCTGGATAGTGGCATCAGGCATGGTTTTTAAATAAACTCTTTCACCCAGCTGGTGTGACTCGCTGGTTGAGCATCCACCTATGAAATAGGAGGTCATGGTCTGATTCCTATTCAGGTCACATGCCAGATGCCAGGCTTAATCCCCAGTAGGGGACATGCAGGAGGCATGATCAATGACTCCCTCTCATCATTGATGTTTCTTTCTCTTTCTCCCTCCCCCTTTATGAAATCAATAAAAATATATTTTTAAAAATAAATAAACAAAACAAACTCTTCCTTTTTTTTCCTATTTTTTCTATAATGAGTATAAAATATTTAAAATAAGTCCAAAGTTATATCTTTAAAAAAATTGTAGGTACAGTATCCTTGAAGATTTTAGAAAGTATTCACTATGATTTAAAAATAAAACTACTGTGTTCTTAAGCGTGCCTTCCTTTTTGCTTGTTTGATTAATTATATGGCCTTTTAATATTGTTAGTAAACTAAATTAACAGCTATATGAAAGTACAATCTTTTAAAGGATATAATTTTAAATTTGGATTTTAATGATGTTTCTATTTTATTGGATATAAAGATATTCATTGTTTAGAATTATTTTTTAACAAATCTTTGGATAATTTATTATCTTGGTTAGACACTAATTTTCCCCACAGCATCTGCTCATTTGGCTTACATTTCCCCCACTGAACCAGTGACTGAAACCCACCCCAGCTGTGATTTATGGTCTGTTTATACACAATCTGCCAGACAACACTGCAATCAAGCCTGCAAGATTCCCTACTAAATGGAAAGTGAGGTTGAATAGCCTATCCCACACTGCCCTATGTTTTACTGTTTAAATCTTAGCAAACTACAAAAGTGACTCTGGATATAAAAGAATCAAAATATTTATAAAACAAACTCATATCTGGGGTTTCTGAAATATACTTTATTCCTCACTGCTGGATTCCAGCTATTAATATATGGTTGGGAGGGAAATTTAAAATAGATACACCTGGCCAACACACCCTCAGCTTTCTAAAAACATGTGGATCTTTAATTGAAGAATGAAAGAACTAACATAAAAATATTTTAAGTATACACTATATTATTTCTGAAAATGTATTCATACAGTTTTAAAAATTAAGAGTAGACAAAAAATAAACCAGGTTTTCCAGGCTAGTAAAAATTTTGTGATTAAATTTTCTTTAAGGGACTTCTGCTAAAGATAGCAGTGTAGGTAAATGCAGTACTCTCATCCTTCCACAACCACATCAAAAACACAACTAAACTAGAGAACAACAATAATTCAGAACTGCCTGAAATCTAGCCCAGCACAAGTAGTAGTCACATGCATATTGCGTTTAGCTCATACTTGTGTGGCTCTCAGCAGGGCATAGGCAACAGCTGACCTTGGCCTGCATTTCCTAGGAGACACCAGAGCACAACCTAGCCACCTCCATGAGTGATACACTAAGTGGGCGAACCCAGTGGGCACCAGAGTTCCTCTGAAATGAACCCTAATCCATGGGGTCAGCACCTGCACAGCAGCTCCTTCACTGTAGTCACAGCTGATTGGCTTGGGGGTAAACCCATCACAATGACATGCCAATTAGCAAGGGTCAACTTCAACAGGAAGGTGCACATAGCCCACCTCATAGAGGGTACACATGGAATGCCTGGCTTGGATGGCCAGGGCGGCTGCAGCACTATGCCCTAAAGGACTCCTGCTACATAAGGCCACTCTAAGACTGGAAGATGTAGCAGTTCTACCTAATACATAGAAACAAATATAAGGAGGCAGTCACAATAATGAGATTACAGAAATATATCCCAAATGAAAGAACAAGACAAAACTCCAGAAAAAGAAATAAACAAAATGAAAACAAACAATTTACCAGATGCAGAGTTCAAAACACTGGTTATATGGATGCTCAATAAACTTAGGGCAAAAGTAGAAGAACTTAGTGAGAACTTCAACAAAGGGAGGGGGTC
>NW_006285038.1:397632-402426 GCF_000327345.1 Myotis davidii
CTAGGATTAAAGGCAAAGAGATAATCTTAAAGGCAGCAAGAGAAAAGCAGTTTGTTACCTATAAGGAAGTCCAGTAAGACTGTTAGCTGACTTCTCAACAGAAAGTTGCTGGCCCAAGAGGATTGGCATGAAATATTCAGTGATGAAAAGCAAGAGTTTGCAACTGCGATATCTCTACACAGCAAGGCTATAATTTAGAATCAAAGGATAAAGAAATTCCCAGATAAGAAAGAGCTAAAGGAGTTCATCACCACCAAACCAGTACTACAATAAATGTAAGAGTGTTCTTTAAGAAGAAGAAAACAAACAGGTAGAAAATATGAATAGTAAAGTGGAAATAAATACAGAGTGGGGCAAAAGTAGGTTTATAGTTGTGAGTATGCAAAGCAAAAATTTATTTTTGTGTTATTATTTATTAATTATTGTATGATTTTCCATATAATTATCTATAAACCTACTTCTGCCCCACCCTGTACAGATCTATCATCAATTATTTTAAATAAAAATGGATTAAATGCTCCAATCAAAAAAACAGAGGATGGCTGAATGGTTAAGAAAACAAGATCCTTACATATGTTCTCTACAAGAGACCCACTTCAGATGCTCTGGGCATATCATCCTATAAATTAACTAGTCAGTTCACATGAATAAACAGGGACATTCAACCACTTAAGACATATACCTTTACTTACCATGGTATTTGTGTAAACAAATAACATATACTGCTCAGGTAATATGCAACATGGATCAATAAAAATAAATTATTTTGTACACCTTAAGTTTAATTTTCAGTGACTAATATTTGCTTTTATCACTGTAACACAAATTATAAAAAATTACTTTCTGAAAGCTTTTGCAGAATTCTACTTCCCATCTTCTGAACCAGGTCTATGAAATACAGTGAATTAAAAAATATATATATTTAAATCCAATTAAAAAATAGCACTGATATTGTAAATAGTTAAAATTAACTGAGCATTTTGCATATGCCATGTACTATGCTAAGCACTCTAAATAAATTATTTCTCCTCATATTCTTTTTCTAAACTATGTTTTTAATGATTTTTTTTTAAGAGAGGAAGGAAAAGGGATAGAGAGATAGAAACATGGATGAGAGAGAAGCATCAACCAACGGCTGCCTCCTGCACATCCCCTACTGGGAATCAAGCCCAAAACCCAGGCATGTGGCTTGACCGGAATCAAAAGGTGACCTCTTGGTTCCTGGGTTGACACTCAACCACTGAGCTACACTGGCCAGGCCAAATTCTTGATTCTCACTAGAAAGTCTTTAGGCTGGAACAGTTATTTCCTCAGATTAAGAAAGTTGAGTAGCTAAGTTAATCAAATAACCAGCAAATAAATGGCAGAACTGGAATGAAAAATGAGTCTTTACTAACCTCTAGAAAAGTCAAATGAATTGAACACAATAAATAGGCTATGGCATAATCAAAGCATAGAAATTTACAATGAATGTATCTCTAGAAATAGTATTTTTAATGTCCTTATAAATGAGGAAACTGAGACAAAGAGATATTAAATGATTTATTCAGCTTCACATAGCTTGTTAACTGATTGACTAAGGGCTAGGTGCTGGTCTTTTGGTCTACAAGAAACTATTTAAATCTAAGTATATCTAAGTTATTAGAGAATGAGTAACTTATATAATATCACATCGTATGCTGCCTCAGTGGGACAACTATCCCAGGCAATTGCTCAATCAATGCTTGGTGATGCAAATTGGAGATTAAAATAATTAACAGTATAGATTTTATATTTATTTTTATCCCACTTTTAAAAAGAATGGTGGTAAGAGGTCAATTACTTTTTAAAACATTTTCATGCAGAAAAGTTTAAATTATCAACTCACAAATAGTCTCGGTTCATCTATCTAAATCACCCTAGCTCCAGCCCCTGGGATTATATGGAAGCAAATCCGGGATATTATTTCCTAAGTAAATAGAAAAACACAATTTAAAAGCAGAATAAAAAAGTTGAGGATGATTCCGTTTTAAATAGTATGAAGGAAAACAAGTGATAGAGAGAATAAAATGACTAATGATATAATTTATAATTAGACAAGAACTATAAGTATGGATTTAATTTTTCAAACAGGATAGCCCCAAACGATTATAGCAGAAATCACTGAAATGAGGGGAAACAACTTGATTTTTTTTTTAATTTCTTTATCGGTTAAGGTATTACAAATGTGTCCTCATCCCCCATTAACCCCCAACCTCGCCCCCCCCACACCCACTCATGCTCTAGCAAATTGATGTGGAAGACAAGAACTGGGTAAATGAAACTTAGTTATCAGCATAGCAGCTTAAAGAGCTCAGATTTTATTAACTAAAGGATTCTACTACAGTTTATTTTCAAGTGCAGAAAGCATTGAGTACAGATAAATGATTCTCTAAAGAACTATTAATGAAATATGCATGTACTTCCTGGGGTGGAGGAGAGTCTATTATCTGGAGAAAATAAACGGAACCAAGCACTTGTTCAATACTCAAAATATATTTAAAATATAATTCTAAAATGTTATTTCTTAAAATTAACAAATGAGAAAAAATATTGAAAAATATTATAACCAACCTTTTCCTGGAGTCCTACAATTTATAATATGAGCATACATGTATACACATTTACTTTTTTTTATGCTCACAAAGATCTTATGGATTAGGGTGGTACAGATACATTATCCCTATTTTATATGGGATCATTTTAAAGAGGATAAATGATTTGCCTGAGGTCATAAGAGTGGTAAGACAGAGAGAAAACAAGACTAGGATGCAACTCATATTAACTATAATGTATGTCCTCTTACAGAAGGGGCTGTGCTTTAGGTTGAAATGAAAATGGCTAGATACAACCCCTCAGTAAATAGGAAAGTAAACTCAAAACATTATGCAAAAAAAAATAAAAAAGCTATTACCGTATTTGCCGGCGTATAAGACGACTTTTCGATTCAATTATAAATACAAAGATATGTTACTGAAAAATTACATACAAAACTAAGCCTCATTCATTAATCTATTATAAAATTGGTTTATATTAATCCAAGAAAATACATTGTGGTATTTGATATTCATTAATATTTCCTCCCTCCATTTACAGAATCTTGCATCTTGCTCCCTTCTTCTTCTTGTATAGGATTCTAATTCTAGTCCTACCATACCTTAGGAGATGCTTGACATCTATACTAATAATAGAGGAATATGCAAATTGCCCGGGATGCCATCACAGCAATGACCGATCTGCAGGCTGTGCCTGCAGCAGGCACAGGTGGGCGGGGAATTGCAGCATTGGAGGCGGGGCCACAGCCTCCATACGCCTGTGCCGGAGGTCTTAAGGCATGCAGAAGTCTGCAGGCCTCTGCCACGGCTGGCCTGGGGGCGGGGCTGTGGCGGGGAGGTTCTGTGTGCCTGCGCCTGGGGAGGGCCTGATCAGCAGCTGCCCTGGCTGCTGTGAGGGCTGGAGTGAGAGGCCGGCCTGATTAGCATCCTCCATGGCTGCTGTGCCACAGGTCCAGGTCAGGGCGCATGCAGGAGGCAACCAATCGACGTGTCCCTCACACATTGATGTTTCTCTTTGTCTTTCCCTCTCTCTTCCATGCTCTCTAAAAATCAATAAGAAAATATCCTCAGGGAGGAGAAGAAAGAAAGAAAGAAAGAAAGAAAGGAAGGAAGGAAGGAAGGAAGGAAGGAAGGAAGGAAGGTCATATCCTATGAAAGAGACATCTTGAAAATGCCTAAAGAAAGTTGTCATTTTTTTGTGGTGAAGGGACTGGAGTCCATGTTGATGAAAACACCTTGGCGGCTTCGAGGGCTGAGAGTTGGCAGCTGTGACAGCTGGCAGTACCAGTGGCAGCAGCAGCAGCAGCAGCAGCAGCAGCAGAGGGAGGCCCTGGCGGGCAGCTGCTAGGCTTCGAGGGCTGAGAGTTGGCAGCTGTGGCAGCTGGAAGTGCCAGTGGCAGCAGCAGCAGCAGCAGCAGTGGGGTAATGGGGGCGGTGCCTTCTGATTGGCCCGGTCGCCTCCCGCAGAGGGAGGCCAGAGGCAGACCCGGTGGCCTCCTGCAGAGGGAAGCCAGACTGCAGGGGGGAGCGGGCCTAAGCTGTCAGTAGGACATCCCCTGAGAGCTCTCAGACTATGAGAAGGGATGGATGGGCTGAGGGACCCCCCTCCAAGTGCACAAATTTTCATGCAACCAGGCCTCTAGTAGCAGAATAAAAGTAACAGTCAAATTTGCACTTTTAGGGAAGGATGGGCTGAGGAACCCCCCTCCAAGTGCACAAATTTTCATGCAACCAGGCCTCTAGGAGCAGAATAAAAGTAACAGTCAAATTTGCACTTTTTGAGCTCAAAGATAAGGTCTATGCATCAAAATGAGGGAAAAAAAGGGGGGGGGGATACAAGTCTGGCTAGTCAGACACCGTTATTCCTCTGCTGTATTTTCACCACCATCATCATGGGTCGAAATTTATCTACACTAAAAGGGGAAGGAGAGAATCTGCAGGCAAGCAGGCAAATTGGTCACTAGTGACAATCTCTTAGGTGTGTTACTGCACACAGTTTTCTCCATGGCAAGACCCGGGAGGCACCTTTGAATAGTATAAGTAGCTACTTGAGCCTCAGCTCTTGGAAGAAATTCAGGTGAGCATCAGTCCTTGGCTTAGTCCCACACAGGTGGGCATCCAGCTGTATCTGGGAGAAGTTGGGTGAAAGATGCGCCTTGTAGCCACAATAAGGAGGATGGAGCAGCAGATGCTGTACTGGCACGTCGATCAGAAAGAAATG
>NW_006285038.1:402571-414634 GCF_000327345.1 Myotis davidii
TTCTAATTAGCATTGCTTCCTTTTAGAATTTCATTTAGACTAGAAATTCTCAATAAAAATATACAGGGTCACTATGTCCAAACAATCCAAAGACTGACAATGTCACTGCCAATAAAAAAAAGAGTTTTGTCACTTTAAAGATTCATCTTCCCCCTGGCTTGTTTGCTCAGTGGGTAGAGCATTGGCCTGTGGAGTGAAGAGTCCTTGTTTCAATTCTCGTAAAGGGCATATTCCTGGGTTGCGGGCTCGATCTCCAATACGGGGTGTGCAGGAGGCAGCCAATCAATGATTCTCTCTCATCATTGATGTTTCTATCTCTCTCCCTCTCCCTTCCCCTCTGAAACCAATTAAAATACATTAAAAAGATTCATCTTCAACATCCCAAATATTATTCCTATAATTTAAAAACTTAGAATTTTTGTGTACCAGGCTTATTATAATACCTGTTTTAATTTTTTAATTGGTAGTCAAAGTAGATCAATAAAATAATTTAGAATCAATAACATAGTTGGAGATGTCTGCTAAAATAATCAATTATAAGAATTTCCTTAAGAAATTAAGTGTAGCCTAATTTTATAAATAATATAAAGGAGTTATCAATGAAGCAAACATCTGGTTGATGGAAACATGAGTACACTAATCTTTTTGCTACTAAGTATGCTAGATAAGATCTAGAAAAAAAAAAGAAGAAGAAGAAAAACATGCCATTCCCATCCAGGATAAAAGGTTACTTGATTCATTTGTTATTCCAATCAGTCATATACTTAAAACATAAATTGGGTTTTATGAACTGTGAAGGATTGTTAAGTTCTTGGAATTCAATAATAAAATAAAATTTCTGATTACAAAAACCTTACACATTAATGCGATATTGCCATTGAGCTGCAACTTACAGAAAAGGGCCCCAATCAAATATATGAAAATGTAAGTACACACACACTCACAAATACACATAGGTAAATTATGTACATTGACGTATTAAATGTTTTGAGAAGGCTAAGAGGAAACAAACCAAAAACACTTTCAAATATATTAAACCAAGCATTTACAAACTTTTTTCAGGTTTTCTGCCCCTGGCCCTCTTACCCATATGTAACTGTTCCCTTCTGATACTTTAGGAAAGGTTGGTGCAGTGAATTCTAATGACAGAAATGCCTTTCCCTAGTGTAGGCAGGAATCCTTCTTCCAGATATATCAGTTTGAGATACAGTTCCCATAAGTAAATCAATCTTCCTTTCTGATACCCTTAACATTCAATAAAATTCTTATCTATAATTTGATACATAATTATATTCATTTGTCCAAGGAGTAGATTTACTCACCAATATGGAGGGTTTTAGGCAAATAGCAAGGACAAATAAGGTTGCTGGATATTCTCTCACAATAAATTAGGTAATTGATAGTGCAATTTATGTATCAGTATCTTCTGGGGTTTTTTAAGTGGTAATCAATGTGAACCAACCTCCTAAAGATGGACAACACCAGGTTTCTGAACGGGAAAGCTTATGACTGGATTCTGCATTTGGCTCAAGTCCAGACACCAGGAATGGCTTTGGCTCCAGGTCTCCTTGCCTCTGCGATATCACTTGGCCCTTTTTTACTCTGCTGCCTGCTCCCATCATTTTCTCTTTCGATATAATGAATCACTTTAGAATACTAATTATAAATGTTTTCTTCATCTCTAATATTCCCTACAAACAATGAGTTTTTCTTCTCTTCTCCTACTGCCTAAGTTGATGCCCTCACTGACTCTTACCTGTGACTCTCAGGAAGCCACTATCTCCCTGCCACCAATGATATACCTAAAATACCTATGGGCTGTGTTATTCTCATAAATAGTTTCATTAGTTTCTACAGCATACATGATCCATTTCAACCTCCTCTTATCCTTTGGTTTAAATAGTATTGCAATCTCCACGAATGTCCCTAATCTAATTTTGTCTTTATTGATTAAGGTATTACATATGTGTCCTTATCCCTCCAATGCTCCCCTACCCCACTCCCGTTCATGCCCTCAACCCCTTGGTGTCTGTGTCCATTGGGTTGTTTATATGCATGCATACAAGTCCTTTGGTTGATCTCTGCCCCATACCCCCACCTAATCTAATTTTGATCTTTTTGTAATTTTTTCTTATGGCATCCTTTCTTTTGTTCTCACTCTTCACACCCCTGAGCAGAATTTGTGGTCATAGTGTGTGTGCGCGCATGTGTGTGTGTGTGTGTGTGTGTGTGTGTGTGTGTGTGTATGTTTAAGGTGAGCATATTCAATTATATTTACAGGGTGACTCTCAAAATATATAATCAATATGGCATGGGCCCCGACCAGTCAGAAGTAATGCTAGGCTAGGTATTTATGTATTATTTTTTTTAGTTGCTAAGAGGAAGGGCTATCTAGTCAGAAAAAATGAGGAATCATTCAGGACTACCAACAGCATTGAAATATTTCAAAATTCTAACAAGTAAAATGTCTGTGCCAGTTTGAACCAGGTGAATATTATTTCTAGATTGCCTGCCGACTTAAATAGAGTGTATGCTACTGAGACCAATTAAACATTTCTGTTTCATTGGGCAACAGATATCCTCAGCCTAGAAAATGTCTCTGTGAAACAGAGTGGGAACTCAATAAGCATTTTTTAATTGATCTAAATGTGGCATATGAAGCCTTCCATAATCTGCTTTTCCAATTTCAAGTATATTTGTTTCTGAATAGTGCTTTGCTCTTCAACCAGAGAGGGAAAATGTGTACTGTAGTTCCTTTCAGACACCATTTACCATATGTCTATGCCTTTTCCTGTGTTGTTCTCTCTGGCTACAATATTGTTTCAAGTAGCTTATAACTGTTCATTCTCTAAGACTCAGGTCACACACAATCCCTTCAGGTAAATATTTCTGACACAGGGACGCCAATCTCTCAAGCCTGCCACTAGGCTGCCTTAGGTATAACTCCTGTTTTTCCTTAGCGGCCTCACAAACATCTATTATAGCATTTCCCACATTCTTTCAAAATAAACTCTCAACTATCTAATTCCTTTTCTATGATCTCTCAAAGAGCAGGAACCATTGTTTATATAACCTGTGTACTCAGCTTCTAGCTTCAGGCTGAGTTTTTATTCAGACAGTAAAATAATTGATCCAATTAGTGAAAAAGTACAACTTACAGGCTACATAATATAGATTTCTACCCACCATGAGGTTAAAATTAATAGAACTATATGCCTATAAATTTAGAGGTGATAGAAAAGAGCACAGGGATAAGAAAAAGGAAGTCATTGAGATTCCAAATCTTTCAACTAAACACCAAAACATATGAGACTGACGTCAGATGAGTTTTGTTTGGATCAAATTGTGTTTTAAACACTTTGAAATTTAACTGTAATCAAGAGGGCATGAATCTTTAGTTCCCCATGGAACCACCATTTCTTACTACTAGGCCCACATCCTAGTCTCATTTATGTCATCTGCCACTAAGTCAAAGCTTTAATTTGAATTGGCAACCCCTGTACCAATAAAATAAATATTACACCATAAGCCTAAGCAACCATCCAACCGTTTGACCGTTTGCCTGGTAGCGATGACATGCAATGATCACCCGAGGGCAGACACTTCAACCAGTAGAGGAGGGAGCCTGATTCCTGGAGGAATCAGCCATGGGTTAGGTTGCTGTTGGGGCACTGTTGGCCCGGAATCTGCTTCGCCTGCACCCCAGACCCAGAGATCAGTTTCAGCCAGATCCCCCAGGCCAAGGGACCCCACCAGCGCATGAGTCTGTACACCGGGTCTCTAGTATTATATAAAATGTTGCTAACAGAAGCAATAGAACTAGTGAAACTATGGCATTTAGTTTGATATTTTAGTAGAAAACATATCCTTAGTGAATTGGGAAAATATTTTAGTTACCTATTTGTTTTAGAGTTTCCCATTCTTAGCAAAAGCAGTTAGGTTAAAATATTAAGAATCTGTATAAAATGTAAGAGAATGTTAGTTAGAACCCTCTTAATTCAGGGACTAACACAACACTTCTATAGTGTGTGATATGTACCATGTGTTTGTATATCAACTAGATAATGAACACTTTAGTCTTTAACTTATTTGAAATAAAATTCATTGAGTTTTCAAACAAATGAATTATTTCAAAATTCTTTTTTGTTAGTCCCAAAGCAGGCAAATTATATCATATGTCACACAAACAGAAAAATATAAACATCTGTATTTTAATTGTAGTCAGCACTGGATTGTAGTGTTGAACAATCAGAGATCATTATACCATCCTGAAATATCAGTAGGAGAGTGTCAAAAATGATGAGTATTCCATGTTTACAAAAGACTCTGCCTGTGGCATGCTGTGTGCTTTTATGAATCATTTATCATTTACCATTAATCTGTCATACTATGAAATATTACAAATGTGATTCTGCATGACAGGATAATGAGACATTAAAAAAGGCTATATTTAATAATTTCTCCATAACATTTTTTTCAGAAAATGTTATGCATACATATGCATTTTTCCTTTTCATTATTTCAAATGCTCTCCCATATCATATTCTTAAAGGAAGGCCACCCATTTTACAGTGAAACTGTAGGTAATATTTTCTCCTTGGATATGAATATTTGAACTAATCTAAGGAATTATTTGGCACTTAAATACACGGGAATACAGTAAAAAGTAATCTTCTAACGTTTGTAGTGAGTAAAAGATAAAAAAAATGCCTTTAAAAGTATTTATGGAACATTGATGAGGAAAGAGTTAAAAAAAGTAAAGATAACCAATGAGGATATTCTGATGCAATAAAAACAAACAAAACAGAAAACAGAAAAGAAATAAAAGAGAAATATAATAAAAATAAATGTGGCATATCATCGTTATATTGTTTATCTTACTTTTGAAGGAACATAAAAGATTCAGAATTTATGTTAAATTTATAGTCACCTTTATATATATCTGAAATTATATAAATCCATGTAATTCTATGCGCAGACTCTTGAATTTCAGAAAAAGTTGTTAGTACTTTCCTATAATTTACTTCTCTAGCTGTGAGCAGAATACTCTTTAAATTTAAAAATAGATTTCACATTTTTTTTAAATGGGTAGATCCTTAGAGACCACTGAATCAAATATTTATTCTTATAAATAAAAAAAATAATGAGACTCAGAAAGCTTAAATAATTTGCTCAAGGTCACACTATCAATTAGAGGAAGATAAAGAACTATAATTCAGACCTTTGGATCCTAGTTCAACTTATTTTTCGCTATTCCACAATAACTACCCAATCTTCTCTTTAATCAGTTTATTATTGTTACCATCACTGGCTTTATTACTTTGAACCTTATTTCGAAATAATCTTCAGTACTCTGATGCCAGTAAATTGGCAATAAATAGTCTGATGAGGCAGCCACTGAACTTATCATCTTGTAAAAGAAAACAAAACGTAAAAGCAAATAAGAATTGAAAAAACACTGATGCAATGAAATATAACCACTGTTTAAGCAAATTGTAAAATGTCTAGCCTAATATTCTTGCACTATGTTTCCAATAATCTCCTTAGAATTTTAAGCATATATTTTCTTAAAAGTGAATTAATAAAATGAGAGAAAGGTGAAGCATCAACCTTGATATGCATTATACAATAAAGGCAAATATACATTTACCATAATGACCTAATAAGTCATTTGACAGTTATTTTGAAAATTCAACTGATCACATTCTAGAGCATATTACAGTCATTTACTTGGAGGTGGAAAATAAATAATTTTGTATAAAGTGGAAAGAATATTATAGCAAGAGAAATTGCTATATCTATCTATCTATCTATCTATCTATATAATTTCTAAATTACAGCCTTATAAATTATAGCTTGTATTAAAAAGTCTAAAACACCTTTTGACGTTGGTTGATGGTTTTCAAGTCCCACCATTGTTCTCCCCATTCTGCCCCCCATGTGGGCAAGTTGATTAGGAAGACTGGGTCCTGCCTCCTTTGGCATCAGTGAGAGGTTCAAACCATGCAAGCACTGACTTGAACACAAAAAAACCTCTACAACTCCATAACCACAATAAAACTGCACAGCCAATCTCCTTTCCCTGCTCTCTCGTGACGTTCCGGGCTTGTTGGAGGGCCTACTCTGCTCTCCCCAGAAAGCCTCGTTTATGTGAGGAATAAAAGCTTTCCTACTCCCTTGGTGTTTGTGTGGTAACATCAGTGTCCACATCTCCACCGACTGTGGGGTGACCACAACAACGGACGCAGTGAGGAGGGTGTACAGGTGATGGCCACCATGACTGGGGTCTCTTTCCTCTTGCGTTGTCTCAGTTACTGGCTCTGGCACCTGCGAGAAATCCTGTACTTTGTGCTGTGCTGCTCTGGGCTGCGTTTGCTGACTTCTACCAAACCTTTATCATAGATGCAGCCAACCTACATCAGAAGTGTTGATAAATGGCATTTAGAAGAGAGAGTTAGGGATCTTCTTAAAGAGACTCTGGATTGTGTGCCTCAGCCTGGATCTATTGGTGTGTCTCAGTTTGAATTATATATGCTGATTCCAGCATAAGCTGTGAGTAATTCTAGGTTCAGAGATAAGACTCTAATTCTGTGACTGTTGCTGGTGAGTTCAACCAGGCATCGGCTTTCCTTCTATAGAATGCTCAGGAAAAAAAAAAATAGCTGATACCATGTGCACTATATGGGTCCACTGAGAGGCCAATTGTGTGGAAGAACAGTTAACATGTGGCTTGCTGAAGTCTACACTCCTTAAAGCCGATGCCTCCCTAAGATCCTATAAAAATGCTTTTACTGCTGTTCAGCCTTCTTTGCAATAAAGATCTTGACTTTTGGGCTTATTGAGGAAAACACTTATGGTACTCACAATGCACAAGTAAGGAGGTGATTCAAACCCTACTTAAATTCCATACCCTTAACTTTATAAAGCATCAATTGCTATAGGAAAATACCTAACCCTGATGTTAGAGATTTGACACTCACTAGAGGAGAAAACTTAGAAAAATGAGTGGGGTAAAGAGATTATCCTTCCTTCAAAGTATGTCCAGTAACTGATAAAACAGATAAAAGTTGAGAAAAGAGAAAATTGAAAGAGAGGTCCACAATAGCAGTTAATGAGAAAACAAAAATTTACTATAAGAATTTATCCAATCAAAATATAAAACATCTCTAATCGGCTCTTAAATCTCTACAAGGCAGATTTTAAATTAATTTTAATAACAACTGAGCTGCAAACCTTCATGGTCTTAATACAGAGGATGGAATTAGAGGTATTTCTGGGGATCCCACCAAATTCAAACAAGGGCATATCCTATAGTCTAAAGGGATTGTGAAATATAGACAGTAAACAAGGAAGTATGCTCCGTTTTAGTCATCAGAATTATTGCCCTGACTAAATATCCCATAGTGGTCATGAAAACATTGACCAAAAAATGTAATAAATTAAATCATGTCTTTGGCACTTATAATAAATAGGCTTGACAAACAGATTCCCTGGGTCTTTTCCCATAGCCAAGAGAGTTAATGTGTTTCAATATATATTAAAGAGAGACTTAAACATTTAAATAACAGAATTATTTAGAGAAGTGGCATTTACTCCACTATTTCTCAATTTAACGGCCCAATTTTCCTGTTCTGAAATCTGGAAAGAATCAATGGTACCTCATAGTAAATTACTGCAACCTTAATTCTTGGTTTCACCCATTAAAGACCCCATAATCACTATTATTGAGTGTATTGACTCCATCCAATCATCAGCTGGTAAACATTGCACTATTATTGATTTGACTCATATGTTCTGTTTTATGCCTATTTTCAAAGCCTGTCAGCCATAGTTTTCCTTCACCTTTGATGGAATATAACACTTTTTGCTTTGAACTTCATGGTCCTGGCTGCCAATGAGGTTTTCAACAGCCCAGCCATCACACTCTGCCTTTGTAGGCAAGATCATGGATTGCATCCAACTTTCTCAAGCAGTATGGGTAATGACATCACACTGATGACATCTTCTTCCAAGGAGATTCATTTGCCATAATCATTCAAGGCACACAAATACAGAAGAGCTCACAAAGAGGGGCAGGTTCTGTTTCCTCACCCATAACAGAAGGCCCTAGTTACATCTCTAGTAATTATTTGGTCAGTCAAAAGCAACTCCATCTATGACACCGTTAAGAAAGTACTCTTGACCCTAATGGCACCACAATGTTAAACCCAGATAAAAATCTTTTAGGAATTCTTAGATTTTGAGGGCAACATATTCCTCATTTATACTTTTACTTAGCCCGTTTCTGCTAGTTTCTATTAAACTGGTCACCTTGAATGGAGCCTCCTACAAAAAGTCTTTAGAATCTTTCCTAATAATAATACAATAGTCACTAAAGCTCCTTCTTAAGCCCCTTATGATAAGCCATGACAGCAGCAGTTCTTCATACTGTATCTCCAGGAAACTCATAGGCCCTGAGTCCAGCTGTCCATTATGTCTTGAGTCATGGAAATAATCCTCTGCAAATCAGGTACGGCCACTAAGGCCTCCTTGCCAAAATAAAAATAATACTCACATATTAGAGCCAAACCTAGGTCCTCTGGCATATCCCACTTGGATGAGGATATGGCCTTCCTTGTAGATGCTATGGTTTTATAGACCATCATTCCTCTTCTGGACTGTTAGCAATTTGAGTATCTCGTTGGGATCAACTGAGTAAACAGCAAAGGAAATCTGCATACCTTACAGACAGTATGGCCACCATCATCACACATAAATGAACTCCCTGGTAAGCTGCTGTTTTTTTTTAAAAAAAAAAAATTGTTAATCCTCAACTGAGGACATTTTTCCCATTCATTTTCTTAGACAGTGGAAAGATCTTTCCTAATAATAATACAATAGGCACTACCTCCTACAGACTCCATATGCTGTCCATGGACTTCTAGTGCAAAAACCTCCTTTTTAAGCCCCTTATGATAAGCCATGATAGCAGAAGTTCTTCATACTGTATCTCCAGGAAACTCATAGGCCCTGAGTCCAGCTGTCCATTATGTCTTGAGTCATGGAAATAATCCTCTGCAAATCAGGTATGGCCACTAAGGCCTCCTTGCCAAAATAAAAATAATACTCACATATTAGAGCCAAACCTAGGTCCTCTGGCAGGAGAGGAGGAGGGGAGAGAAACATCGAAGTGAGAAAGACATATGGATTGGTTGCCTCCCATACTGGCTCTGGCTGGGGCTGTGAATTGAGGTACATGCCCTTGACCAGGAATTGAACCTGAGACCCTCCAGTACACATAGTCTGAGGCTCTAACCACTTACCCATGCTGGCCAGGGCACTGCTGCTATTAATACCTTAACCAAGCTATTCCTGATAGGACACTCAATGATAAATACAATTGCCCAAACTCTGAGCTGTCGTCTTTATACTGGATGCCCTGGTCAGTAATGACGTCAGCCAGTAGCTCCAGCTAAATAGAGACCCTTGGGCCACTGTCAGTTGTCTGACCATGTGATCCAGCAATGAAAGCAACAACAATTCCTAACCTAAGGTTGCCCTTTTGGGGTAAAATTTTCTGGGAATGTTGCCACAGACATACCTAAAATATAAATCAGTGCCACAAATACGGCATTTTGCGTACTAAAGCCACAATACAAGGCCTCATCAAGATACCTCACCTCTTCTTCAGCATTCTAGTTGTAATTGACAGTGATCAAGGCACCCACAATACATAATACTGAGCTCTTGTACTAGGCATTCGATAGGATTTGTACCTCTTTAATGAATCTCTGGAGATAGGCTTGATAAAATACCCTCATGGCTTAATTAAACAAGTTAAAATTCTATTATAAATTAAACATGGCACATTTCACTCATCAGTCAAACACCAAGAATGAATTGTGATCAAGTCTAACCTAGTTTTGATGTCTGATTACTGACAGCTTTCCAGTCCTGTCCCTCTTATCCCTCCCTCCTTCCTCCTCTCTACCCTTCCCCTTTTTCTCCACATCTGGGCAAGCAACTGTCAAGAGTCTGGGTACAAGCTCCTTTAGAACCTGTAGAAAGTTCAAACCACACAAAGCCCTGACCTGTGTTAGGAAACTTCCACTCCAATGCCATCCCCTGAACACAAAAAACCAATGAGCTTTCCTTGCTCCCTTAAGCCATTTTGGATCATCTTGAGATCCTGGCCTGTTCTGCTCAGAAAGCCTCATTCCATGTGTAATGAAGCCTTCCGCCCGCTCTTAGTGCACATGTGGTGACACGAGTCTTGACATTCAAATCAAATTGCAAATGGGGAGGGGCTCTGCTTCTACCTGGTGACCAAACCCACCTACTGATCAAATTATATAAATAGTCCCCCCCAAATTAAATAATATAATTATAAACAAACAGACATGTTAATCATATTTTCCTTACTCTAAAATATCAGGGCCAAAAAAAGTAAGTTTTCTTTCTTATAGGCACAGAATTAGCATACAGTACTCCTCCCTTATCCATGGAGGATACATTCCAAGACCCTCAGTGGATGCCTGACATCTAAAATAGTACCAAAACCTATATATACTAAGTTTTAGCCTATACACACTTATGCTTGATAAAGTTTAACTTACAAGTTAGGTTCAGTAAGAGATTGACAACAGCGATAAAATAGAAAAATTATAGTAACGTATATAATAAAAGTTATTTGAATGTGGTGTCGGTCTTTCAAAACACCTTGCCTTCTTGCTGTGATGGTGTGGGATGCTAAAATGCCAAACATATCCCTGACTCTGTGGAGCCATTCGTTACTTGCAGTAAGTAGCTTGGTGTCCCTCATTTCTGGGGGAAATTCTGAATAGCCTCAATTCTCTCTGGGGCAACAAGTTGCCATCAATTGGAACATGTTTTTTTGTTCCTATCTTCCACCATGAATTCAATGCCTTTTCCATCTTGACTAAGCCTTATCAGCTAGTGCGGCCGTAACTTTTGCAGTTTGAAGTATGGCAGCGAAACTAATGAAATTTTTTCCCCTTCTTCAAAATTTCACAGATGAAAGATTCATTCTTACTGAGTAGCTATCTAATTATTACCTGTGTTTTAATATAATATTATGGTAATGTTTGAAATAAAAACAAACTATTTTGAAGTATGGCAGCGAAACTAATGAAATTTTTTCCCCTTCTTCAAACTTCTTTCACAGATGAAAGATTCATTCTTACTGAGATAGCTATCTAATTGTTACCTGTGTTTTAATATAATTATGGTAATGTTTGAAATAAAAACAAACTATAATTCTATATTATAGTCAATGGCATAGAGAAAGATGTTTTGATACTGGACTGGATGAAAGAAAAAAAATACTGTAATGGGAAGGAAGAAAGATAATGGTTGCATCTAACAAACACACATAAAATATGTGGAAGTAGGAGAGAAGTTCAAGATGATGATGGCTATTAAAAATCAAGAAAAAGCCTCTCCCACAGCAATACACAAAAGGTTTTAGTAACTCTATGTGCCCACTATATAGAGCAGGGGTGGGCAAACTTTTTGACTCGAGGGCCACAATGGGTTCTTAAACTGGACTGGAGGGCCGGAACAAAAGCATGGATGGAGTGTTTGTGTGAACTAATATAAATTCAAAGTAAACATCATTACATAAAAGGGTACAGTCTTTTTTTTCAATAGTTTTATTCATTTCAAATGGGCCAGATCTGGCCCGCGGGCCATAGTTTGCCCACGGCTGGTATAGAATAATTCACTGTACAGAGCAGACTAGACTGACAATAACTTTGCATCATTGACGTATTCATACATTTGAAATCTATGCAACCAAGAGCCCACACTAATAACAAGATATGAAAAAGAGCATACTGACTTGGGGTGGTAAACACACAGTATAGTATACATAGGATGTATTATAGAATTGTATACCTGAAATCCATATAATTTTGTTGACCAACTTCACCCCAGTAAATTCAATTTCAAAAAGGAGAAGAGGTTGCGTTGGTGGTATAGTGGTGAGCATAGCTGCCTTCCAAAAAAGGAGAAAAACTTGAAAAGGTTTTTATGCACACTTCCAAGATTCCCCCTGTGAAAGCT
>NW_006285038.1:414715-434739 GCF_000327345.1 Myotis davidii
GAGTCTTTTAGTAGGTAAAATCATCTGGGACAGCAGTTGCCAACCGGTGGCCCGTGGACCACTGGTGGTCCGTGAGGTCCAAAGGTTGGTGACCGTTGATCTGGGAATTAAACACAAAATTAAGTCACTAAAGATTATCCTAAATCTCCTCAAGGTGATTTATATGTTGGAATTCTCTAAGAAATCTGAATGTCATTGTGCATTTTACATAGTTGATATTTGATACATGCTTTACAAAGAATAATTTATGTTAAGATTTTCCATATAAAACTGTGGCAATGAAGTTTATTCTCTGTAGTGGGTTGAATTGTGTCCCCCCACTCCAATTATAATCTACCCAAAAGCTCAGAATTTTATTGTTTTTGGATGCAGTGTCTTTGAAGATGTAATTAAACATCACAGTGAGATGAAACTAGGTAAAAGGTGGGCCCTAAATTCAAAAACTGGTGTTACTGGAAGAGAGGGTCAGTGATACAGACAGAAACAGAGGAGACACACAAACAGGGAGAAAGGTCTTTGAAGACAAAGGCAGATATTAAAATGATGCAGCTATAAACCACCCAATGTCACAGATTCCTCAGGGTCCATAGAAGCTAGGAAAAGGCAAGGAAAGTTCTTCCCTAGGGCGTGCAGAGGGCACGGGAACAGACTGATGCCTTGATTCAGAGGTCTAGCCTCCAGAACTGTGAGAAAGTACATAACCGTTATGTTAAGCCACCAACTTTATGAAATTCTGTTATGATTGCCACAGAACACAAATGCATATGCTTTTACAGATAATCCCTAGAATGTAAGGAGAGGGTGATTAAGGAGAGACACGGCCAGCACCGGTTTGGCTCAGTGGATAGAGCGTCGGCCTGAGGACTGAAGGGTCCCGGGTTCGATTCCGGTCAAGGGCACGTCTAGAATGTAAGGAGAGGGTGATTAAGGGGAGACAGGGATGGGAGAATGGGAAGCCATGATAATTTCAAAAGGTAATAATCCATGTGAAACTAATTCAGGTATTATGTTACTAAATATGATAATTTCTTCTGAATTACAGTTTTAAAGAGCTTCTATTTTTTAAATCCCTCCTCCTTCAATTGCTTCATGTAACTTGCATTACCCATTAGTCCATTCAATTTTGACCTCTGCAGTGTGTCTTTATCTAAAATAAAAGCTCCATTATCTTCTCTTCCAGAAGAAAACAGACAAAAACAAACACTAGCCTCTGATTTCTATCCTACTTTGGCTGCCATCCTAGCCTTTTTTCCCCAGCCGGGTTTGTTAAAATAGAAATTCACAATGTTTATTCACTGATTTTACTAATTCCCCCCTCCCTGCAACTTGATTTTGGCTGCTACACTCTAGGTGTAAGTGCATATTAATAAAAATATTTCAACTCTTAAAATATCAACAGTTCTCTTACATTCTAAAGCACCTTATGTAAACCAAACTAAAAATAAAATAAAATCTGTCCTCAATGTGTTTGGCACTTCAAATAATGCACGAAGATTAAACAACCAAACCACAAGGGAAAGCAACTGTTATTTAAATTTGAAAGATGAAGAAACATTAAAACATATTTTGTTAATAAAGTAGGGTGTTTTTAATCTACAAATCCAATTGAAATAATTTAATTGTATAGACTAAAGTGAAATTCTAATAAATGCTATCCAACTAACCTAGAATTATTTTTCTAAGTATATTACACACTTGGAATCCAGCAGAATGAATATTCCTCAAGTGAACCTAATATCTGAAATTCAAATGAAATCCAATGATGCTTCTTATGAAGGTATTATAATTGATAATTCATTTATTGAGATAAACCGAAAGATAGGAATTGACTGATAGATCAAATAGTAGTCACTCAATCAAACAGTAAAGCAGAGTCACATATATGCACATTTAACTTATATGAATTCATTTCTACACCAGGTAAAAATAATGGAAATAATTTGACCTGTGTAAGAAACCAGAATAGCTCGTCTGGTTTTATCTGAAGAAACTGTTACCTCTTCTGACATTGGAGGTAAAATGTCCTGTTAAAATTACTCAGAGACAATATGGCTTGTGCAAAATCATGTAGATGATCTTAATGGGATATTTAAGGTATTTCAAGGGTAATGACTATATGCGATTTTCTTCTTATAGAACAACTTTGAACCTAAATCCATGTAAAAAAGGCAATCCCAATGAATAAACTGAGTGTATTTGACAGATATTATGTTAAATAAATTTACAGAATAAAATTCTAAGAGTATATATTCAGTATATAAAAGAGATAAAGAAAGACATGGTTGCAATTTGGGATAAATGACAAGAAAAGAGAAAATAGTAAGAAGTGATATATTATCAAATTATATTTTAAAAGTCATAAAATAAAGCTAATGGGGCAACAGGATGAAATTATGGCCAAGTAAGGATGAGAAGAAGCAGAAGCAACCAGGAATTTTACTTGTACAAACCCAGTGACTATTGCTTGATCATCTCACAGTAAGTAGGCAGAGGTAACAATAGGAAGTAGCCAATGATCAGTATTTATTGAATTCTGCTAGTCTGCTACCAAATTTTAAGGAATCATTAGGTAACTGGTGATCTATTGGAGACGTGAAAAACAAGATATTCGTTTTTGTGCTTTAATCACACAATATAAATGTTTTATTTTTAGCCACACTACTCTTAAGACTCTAGTTCAGGGGTGGGCAAACTTTTTGACTCGAGGGCCACAATGGGTTCTTAAACTGGACCGGAGGGCTGGAACAAAAGCATGGATGGAGTGTTTGTGTGAACTAATATAAATTCAAAGTAAACATTATTACATAAAAGGGTATGGTCTTTTTTTTTTTTTTAGTTTTATTCATTTCAAATGGGCCGGATCCGGCCCGTGGGCCGTAGTTTACCCACGGCTGCTCCAGTCCAATCTGGCAATACATTTTATTTCATCTTTTTGGAGGGGAGGAGTCTATGAATGTGAACATAAAGAAAAATGTGTGTGTCAGTGCACACATGTGAATATGACTTGCTATGTGTTATTATGCCAATCACTTATGTAAATTATACTACTTAATTATAAAATAACCCTATGAGGTAGACATTTACCATCTCTCATTCATAGATTTTAAAAGTAAGACTCAGGCTGATGATGTGACTTGTCCAATGAAAAAAGCTAATTGGGATGGGCCTGGATGCCGAAATCTTACTCCAAAACTGGCATTCTGAAACCTAATGGTATTGAGCACGAACTATGTGAAACACACTCTGTATATACAATCTCATTTATCCCTCGAAACAACTCTGCTCTATAGACATAATGATCCTCATTTTGCAAATAAAGAAATTGTGTCTCAAAGAGATTATATGATTTTCCAAAGACAGAAAGCTAGGATGTGATAGCTTAAATTAGAATTCTAGTCTCTTTAACTTTACATGTACTTTGAAATAAAGAATGATGACACATTTATAAAAATAAATTCAGTTCCTTTACTAATAAGTCAAAGTATATTTGATTTTATCCACAAATAATCCAATTTTGTTTAAAAAATTGTGTTAAAAACCACCAATTATTGGTTGCACAATTTTTACATTAAAAATTAAATTTACCTTACATTAAGCCTGTTAAAATCAGGATTCCATTCTTTGGAAATCTGTTAATATAATTTTATCTTAATCACTATTTTTTCTCTTTTTAAATATACATAGGCTACTATAAATCATCACTAGGTGATCAGCATATCTATGTGTCAGGGAAGAAAATAACTATTTATCCTCTTTTTCATTCCTATGGCCACATGGCATCCCAAGAACAGAATATAATAAAACAAGTCGATGGCTTCTCAGGAGGACTCCTATAGCCATGAAGTCTCTGGGACCTTCAATGCCACGATCATGTCCGCAACCATTTTGTCTGTAACAATGTTGGCAGCTGGAGACTATAACTCTTCTAGCAAAGAAAGAACTGTCTTGGGCTCCAAAGGCAAAAAATAAACACAATTAAGTAGATGATGTTTCTCTTTCTAAACTATTGTCCTCTTCACAAAGAGGTCAACTCTGACTCAAATGACCAAAATGCTCCGAAGAAGAAATGTTTTGTAGAGTACAGAAATAGACACCTTGCTAATGCTGGCATCATCGCTCTAGTTCAAGGTTGAAATAAAAGGGTTAGTACTTCATTTCTGATGACAATGTTCTCTCACGTAAGAACCTTGGACATGTTTCAGAAGAGAGAAAAGGAGGATATATAGGTTCTATCTGGTTATAAGACATTGGACTGGAAGCATCAGCTTATTTTATATATTAGCAGAAACATCCAGATATGATCCAAAAACCCTGATATGACAATATCCATGTCCTTCTGCTCAAATAGCCACCCAGACCCCACACATCCATTACAGCTATAGCAAATCCTTTACCATATCACACGATGCTATAAATCTAAATTCCAGAAGTCTGAACTGTCAGCCTCTCTCTCACATGTTACTGCTCACTAAATTTCCTTTGCCCACCCACCCATAAACAGAGCATAACCTGGGTTAGATCCAGCTGGATCTCAGACCCAAAACCTTTAGAAGCCAGGTAAATGGCTCTAAGACTTGTGATCAGGGAGACATAAAGGCAGCAAAGGACACAGTCTTCTCAGTGCCAATGTGGAACAGATTGTCAGGTGGACAAGATGAGCTGAAATGTCCTTTGCTGTCTTTTTTTATTCGTTGCTGTCCCAGGAACGAAGCGCTCAAAAACAAAATTATTTCTTTCTGGGAATGTGTCAATAAAGTGTAAAACTTATATGATTGTTTATTTATGTACCTCGGTCATTATTATAATACTTCTCTATTTGACTGCATATTTTGCAGAGCAGACTGCTTTATGCTCTGGTAATTTCCCATTTTATATCATTCAAGTATGAAGGCACTTGCAAAGTTACTGGATGTACTTATTTTTAAAAATTAAAAACAATCCTGTTTTCATTGTTATATTGTTGTTCACCTGTGTATTTGACTGTAAATTCAAATTGAATAAAATGACCTCAAAGTTTATTATTACAAAGCTATCTAAAAGGATTGCAAAGTAAAGTACTTTATGAATAGTAAATATTTTCATTAAAAAACTAACATTTTTGAATAGCATGTAGTGAAAAACAAAGATGTCGGTAATGCAATGCTACATGATGAGATGAATCTTACTTACCAAATTCCTTGGGAACTGCTATAGAATAAACACAATTATGTCCCACACTGTAATTTTTTGGATAGTTTGGTGATAGGACAGTGCCTTCTGAACCTGTTGAGCGACTTCCACATGGTGCTAGAAAATAAAAATGAAAACACATTATTTTTAGGGAAAAAAATTAAAAATCATATTGAGACAGGCCAATAAGCCAACACAAGTACAACAGGGAAACACAGAGATAACTGAACAACTGGCCGAGCGATTTACAGCCAGATAGAGAAGGTCACCTCCCTAGAGGTAACATCTAGGCCTCAGTTGTATTTCTGCCCTAGGCCAGCAAAGTAGCAAAACCAGGTGGGCAATGCCAGGACCAGCTGCAATGACTAACGACCCCCTGCCCTGGCACTGATCAATCAGTAGAGACCAGGACCCTGAAAGAGCACGCCTGGAAAACTGATGAAGATTCTGCTCAAACTCTCCCCTGAGACCTCTCTTAAGATTCCCGCCTGCAAGAGAGAGATGAAACCCAAAAGACAAAGGACCCAGAGCGAACTCTCCCTCTGTGGAACAGCCCACGCCATTCCCTTCCCCCTTTCCTTCCCCAACTTCTTCCCTCACAGGCACGGATCTCTTCAACTCTAAGGGGCCCCATGAGACTTGCAACCAGGGGAGCAATGAGCAGTAGCAGCATGTCCTGGGCTAACCTCCCAAACCCGTCTCCAAGGGCCCCTTTACTTTCACTTCCCAGTGAACCAAAGCAGCTCTCCTGCTGCTCCTTCTATGCTGAGCTCCTCTTTGTTTCACTGTCCCCAGCTTTAATAAATGTACCCGCACGGTCACCTGGACTCCTGTTGCCCAGGTAGGATCAGACAGAGGCTACTAATGTTATGGCCCCACCCCATAACAAAGAAACAGAATTGCCGGAGGATGAGGCCCAGAAATCAGTATTTTAAAAAGATTCCCCGGTGATTCTAATGTGTGGCCAAGGTTGAGAGCCACTGCTCTACAGTGTAAGTAAGGGGGTGGCCTTACTTACTGCACCTGTAAGTGCACAGGAAGCCCAATGTTACTGCTCCTCGCCTTTATCAATATTAAAACGGATGGGTGATTTCTTTCAGCCTACCACTTAATTGGCTTTGAACTTGTGCAGGATTCCCCTCAAACACCATATATGAAGTTTTTGGCATAATTAATACAGTAGTTTCAACCAGAGCAGCTTTCTAACAGTTATAGCCAGAAAGCCAAATCCAGCCCAAGCCAGCAGAGGTTTTAACATTTTTAAAGAGTTATAAACAAAACAGAAACTAAGAACATGTAACAGACATGTGGCCAGCAAAGCCCCAAAAGCCATTTGGCCCTTTACAGAAAACGTTTGCTAACCCTTGACACAGAGTAGAGAGGAGGCAGCTAGACTGCAGTTGGATGAAGAACAAGTGGTGCATAGAGAAATTCAAAAGTAATCGGAATCTTAACCATACAGGGAAGGAGAATGTAGGGAGTAGCTGGGGGCAGTCGCAGAGCTCACTGAGTTTTTGTTAATGTCGTTTTGTTTAATGGGGAAGGAGTCTTCACAAAGGGAAATGGGGGCACTGACCTGGAGGCTTGGAGAAGATGAGATCAGCAACAAAAGCGGTGTGACTAGTTATAAGAGGCATAAGTGACATGCTCCATACCTAAGCGAAGGGCTGAAGGAGACAAAGGTTTGGGTTTATGTTGGTGATTTATTGGAGGTAATGCCTGACCTTCCAGTTGACGAGAACTGGACCGGGTGTGTTATGTGGCTTGAGAAGAGGCACGGATGTTTGAAAAAGTGAAACTTTTTTATTGATTCCTGACCAAAGTTTAAAATATAGCAATGTATTTAAACACACACACACACACACACACACACACACACACACACACACAACATAACAGCATGTTGTATTGTGATGGTGGCTAATAAATTCTGCCTTTTTTTCTTTTATTTTCCATAAAATGGTAATAACTAGTTAGACTTAAAGATACTAAAATTAGAACTCCCCAGAATAACAACAAATTGACAGTGATGATAATAAGCAAAGGTGCATCACTCTCATCACTCATTATTGTTTGAAATTAGTCAGGTGTGTTCTTATTTCAGCACTGATAATGTTATTCAACCGATAATGTTACTCTGAGATAATCATTCAAGGATAAGTAGTATGTTTTATGTTAAACTTCCTTTCTGATTTAAGGTGCTCCAAAATTACAATACTTAGCATGTATGTGACAAAACTCTTATTTTTAAATTTGGAAAGTATGAATAGCAATGAGAGCTTCTGATTGAAGTTTAGCTTTGTGACTTAGTCATGAATATTCTGTCATTCCACATTAATGTGCAACTGACAGCTCAATTTGTTCTGTATATTTTATTTTGCATAATTAGGACATTTAGCTTATGTTGACAATAGAATTTAAAAATACAAAAAATAAAGGTTTTCATTTTAAACCATTGATGAATATATATGAGGCTGCATATAGCCACATCCTTACTAATATTATGTTAGATTCTATTATTTGTACTGTAGCAGTAATTTTATGTTTCATCTGGTCAGTGATTACAGCATGGCTTAATTCATACTCAATTGTGCTGAATACTGTAATGACTGAAAATATTTTATGTAGCATATCAATATCATAAAAAGGGGAAAATGAGCTATGCATTAAGATAGTTTTATTGTAATCTGTTTTATATTTATTAAAATCTAAATGAAATAATGACTAAGTCAAGCTAACTTTACTAATTTTTCTAATATTGATTCCTAAATGCTTTTCACATTCTCTCTCCCTGTTTTAATTTCATCTTGTAGGCTAGTAGAGAAAAGGGCAGCCTTTATCTTTCTGGCCCTGTTTAACGATCAGTAGAAGATGAAAGGAAGCCAGAGCTTTTAATTCTACGCTTATTTTTGCTATCTGATTTACACATGTGGACCTATTGTTTCTCCAGACAAATACCTTAAATCTGCATTTTAATAGCATTTTTTGTAGAGCCCATGAATTATGGGAAGAAACGGTCCTATGGTTAACTAAGTTTTTGAAATACATGGATAAAAGAAACAAGGTTCTTTCCTATAGGACTTCATTGAGACTTTAATAAAGTTTGGGGAATATCATGCTCTTTCTTACAAACTTATTTGATCATGGAGACTGTTCAGTGAAACATCTCACAGGACCAATGTTCCCCAGGACACTTTGCAAAATGCCAGGTTGATGATTCTAAAATGTGCTATCACTTTGGCAATGATTCTAGCATTTATATTATTGACTGTAATCAATTATGATTTTGTATCACCATGGAACTATGTGTTATGTATACATATAGAAACATAGTGGTTTTAGAGCCAAAGTATTTTAAAGATTTAAAATGAAAAATTAGCCTATTATAAAGTGCCATTATTCTTGATACTCTCTCCCTGACTTTTGGGGTCCAATACATCATTGATTTGTAGCTTGCACCCTATGTAGCTTATCAGCCTCTCTCTCCTGTCTGCCAAGGTAGCTGCCACAGTCCAGACTCCCAACAATTTCCACAAGAACTCTTCCAGTGGGTAACCAGCTCACCTCATTTCCAAAAGTTCTTACCACTGCTAGTTATTTTTCTAACACACAAGTCTTAGCAACTCTTCTCTTCCTAGAACAGTTTTGATAAATAGTAGGTCCTCATAAATGTCAGTTGGATGATTAAATGGACTATGCTTGCAAGATCAGGCCCCTATAAAATGGTGTTCATAGTCAGCACATAAAACAAACATTTCATTTGGTTGAAATAATCCCAGAAATTCATCTAAATCCAAGGCAGAATTGAGACAAACCCTCTCTTAATAAGTCCATATAGTGGTAAACCTATTTTTCCTTTTGTGATTAAAATCACTACTATTATGTGAAAGATTATGTATCTTTAAACATTAGAAATGTATCCAAGGATAAGATTTTTACAGTATGAGAGCCACATGGATACTGAGTTCCACTGAAGAAATAGCAAACAGCAAAATGTGTATCACTTCACCGTAGCAAATCCATCCTAACATTTACTCACTCTGGAGTATTCCCCCATTGAGCAAGCGAAACCAGCCACACAGTCTAGTTATGTGTTCTTCTTCCTCTTTTCTCTTTCTCTGTCCACTTTTTAAAAAATTTTTGGCTGAAATTTATTGTTTGATGTGTATAAGTAAGAGGTGCCCATGCTGTAACTATACTGTATATGCTTCCTCCGCTCCTGAACTATGAGCAGTGATGGAACAGACAGATGTGGTGCTCCCAGGGAAATCAGGGGATGAGCCTGCAACTGAGTCTTCCGGCTTCTAGCCAGCCAATGAAAATACTTCCCGCGGTGGCTTGACCATGTGTGTGGGGTGGAGGAGGAAGATGAGGATGATGACAGTCAGAAGCAGGAGGAAAAGCAGACGATGGAGGGGAAGGAGGAGGAATCTTCCCACCGAGTGAAACAGAAGGATCTCAGACCATTTACAGGGAAGAGGTACTACTTGAATCTTAGGGATTTTATAATACATGAAACACAGCCTCAAGCTACTTGCAATTTCAATCTGCCTTCTTACTTGTGCAATGCATAATTTATTACCAAATATACCCTATAATGAAAATTATTATATAATGTTTAATTTTTTTCTCAGAAAGCAAGTTCAGTACTTTTAAAAGTGATGAATTCTTACAGGTCACAAAAGAGCAATATGATATATTAAATCAATAATTTACTAGATGTGGCCTGTGACTCCTTCAGTTTGAAAGAACTGCTGTACCTTACAAAAGTGCTGGCCCAGGTCTAGTACAATCCTCATGCCCTGATGGAATGTCACACATCATAAATCCTGGCATAGAATGTGTTTGAAAGCTAGGTCTCTCATGGGGTCTTTTCTTTATTTCTAAAGAAGGACTTTCATAACCTTAATCTCTGTGATGTGAATTTTTAATGCAGACAGCTAGGCAGCCATTACTGCCAGTGTTGACTTTAAGATTAAAATTACAATTGCTTCTTTTTCTCCCTTTGTTCAAAATCTTGATCTTAGTAAAAAATACCTAACGATTGATCTATTCATTTGATTCTCTTCTTCATGTCTCCTATGTAAGCATACATACTTCATTTTGTTTATCTGCCTTAGAGCATAAGCCCCCAATAAGGCTATAGTATCACAATGGTGATAAATACTAGTTTAAGTAGAAATCATTACTCTAGGTAACTTTTTTATTTTGCTCTTCATTTTCCTCTGCATTATTTTGATATGTGTAGATTTATTTATGTGCTCTGAGTTTTCTATTGCTTCATCTGTTCACCTAAATATAAAAAGCAAAAAATCAGTCTTTATTATATGTGAATTAATTTTGTGTTATAATTCCATACTCTTGTTTGGAAGAAAACAAGAAATAAATCCATCTCCATGTTGTAACCAGTGGCTTGTAAACCATTTTAATGACCCACTAAGTCAACTTAGTAGGCTATGAGCTTCTACATCTGTCACCTCACTGACTGCCTAGACACAGGCATTTGATTTTGCTGGCTAGGAAGGCATTCTCTTTCTCTCTCTCTTCATCCTCCGGCACACGATGAGTTGTGTTCTCCGTCAGAGATGTGTTCTTATGACAAAGCCTTAGGAATAGCTGTATTCCTTGAATATTTCTTCCATGTTACTATATACAAATTCTACTAATAGTAGTGATCTTGTAGTTCGTGTCTAATACCTAATCACTCATTTTTATCTCATTTTCTAGATTGGGATATAGTTCACATACCATACAATTCACCCTTTTAAAATATACAATGCATGTTTTTCTAAAAGCAGATACACAAAGTCATATAACCAACCCCACTATCTCATTTCAGAATTTGTCGTCCCAAAAAGAATTCCTGTATTCATTAGCAGTCAAACCCCATTCACTCTACTCCCAAGCCCCTAGCAATCTCTAACCTCTGATTTTATTGAAACTGTATGTGAAGACAAGTTCTTAAAATGATTTTGATTGAATTATTGGCACTTTTAAAAAAGTCAAATTCTTTTTTATCACTTAGTTTATTCTTATTTTTCTTTAAGTCATAGATCTTTTATTTTGAAAAATTTTATTATTGAAAAATACTTAAAACAGTTAATATATTAGTATAAAGTAAGTTTAGAGGGTAACAATATTTTATTAACTCCTACTTAATCTCGCTACAAATGCTGATTCCTCAGGAAAGTCTTCCTGTCCTCCAGACTGCTTCAGAAGCTCTCATAATACAACACTTGAGCAGTCACTTTTAGGACATTGATTACAACTTGTAATAATATATTTATTTGTATGGCTCTTGGATTAAAATTTGTATCTATCTCTAGATTCCAAGATCTATTAAATTAAAGTTTCCATGTCTTTTTTTATTATTTTGCATACAATTTATACCTCTGGAACTTAGTATAATGTTTGTTTATACAATAAGCTTCATAAATTGTTTATAAAATGTATACCCCTGGAACCTAGTATAATATTTGTTTATGCAATAAGCTTTATCTATACAATCAACTTAATATAAGGAAAAATAAAATACAAATTATATTAACATCTTTTCTTTGACTAAATGCACAGAATGCAAAACTCATGGATATTTCAAAGCCTTTGTTTAGAGCAGCAAAGTAGAATGCCATACAAAACCCAAAGATTTGGAATCAGGAAAGACTAGGTTTAATTTCCAACTTCACTATTTATTGGCTGAGCAGCCTTGGAAGAGAGGAAAATTGAACTAGAACAGGAAGTGTTTGTTAGATTTGATATATGAGGTGGGCTTAGGTAAAATGAATTAAGAAACTCCTGACCTACTCCAGATTCATCTGGAGGCGATACAATGAGGCTTTCATAAAGGTCTTAGGAAGATGAACTGACCTCATAAATATCAGGAAGGGACACAAAGGGTAGTGAAAGGGCAGAAGAAACTTCCCTGGTGTTTCTGCCAAATTCTTCTCTTGAGACCATTGGAGGTGCCTTTTATTCCCCTACCCAGGCATTGTCTCATGGTTTTTATTTTCCTCTCCTTAATTTTTCATAAGGATGAAGAGCAGAATGCTCCATCCCAAACCAAGAGGAACCTACAACTTCAATTCAACTACTTTCTCAAGGGGTGCCCAGCTGTTCGTTCATGGTCAGTCCTCTACTTTTGTGGACTCTATTCTTTACAAGTTCAGGGAGAAAGAAGAGCCGACAGTATTCATGAAAAGGTGGAGAAACTTGTCCATCTTCCTCTTGTCTATATACTTCAGAGGTTCTTTTCGTTGTTCCATGAATTTTAGATGGGGGGTGGGAGGCGGGGAGGGAATGTCTATATTTTTACTAGACCCTAACTGAATTTTTTTTTCTAACTGGACTTTAGTATTTTCTTTAATTTCAAACATAGGCAACAAAGCACAGTAGTATTAAAAGTAACTGGGACTTTGTCACCAATAGAAATCACAGATATTTTTATATTACATTATGATACCTCAAAATATTTATGCTCATCACTACTAAAAATTATAACAGTTTTTAGACCTGATGCTATAACTTTTAATTAAGGCACTGATTAAGAAGCAACATATTTTTACATCAAATGTGGTTTTTATTACAGATTTTAAGTACATTGTAATTAATTTATCTTTCAAGTTTATGTATTTTATTGTATTTTATACTTAAAAAGATGGTTCTAAGGTCTATTTTGTTCATAAGACTGTACACAACACACACACACACACACACACACACACACACACACACGGAAACCCTGTGCAAATTAGATTTATCTACTCTCTTACTTAAGGGAGCTTGCCTCACAGATTGTTGCTTTGGCCTAAGGAGATCTGAAAAATACTAGTTTTATTGGAGGATTCTTTCTTTCCTGCTCTTTTGTCTCTTCCTGACAGGACAGATCAATTCTTCCCTGAATCAGAAAAGTTCTTAACCTCAGATTTGGAACTTGGGGAGAAATGCCCAGTTATAGGATTGGCTTAAGTTTAAGGCTATTTAGGACCATAGCTTAACTATGGTTCCTATTTACTCACTAACTCTCCCATGTGTTTCAATGTAACTAACTAGATTTCTGTTTTGGGACCTGGAACCAAATTCCTGGTTGCCCAGAGAGAAGTTCTATATTGTCTCCTTGTATGCATATATATCCATTAGGAATCTTGGAGTGAGTGGCACACTGGTTGAAGTGTAACTCTACTAGTAAAATGAAATTATTCTGTATTTAATAAAAGGGAAGAATCAGCAGCTTCCCCTCCCTTCTCTCAGAGTTTATCCTCAGAAATATAATGGAGCAACCTTTTTCACTTTACAGTGCGAGGCTGCTGGCTTTCTGACCTTTGGAAATATAAACACATACTTCTGAAATAAACTCAGGGTTCTTAACAATAGATATTAGAGACAAGGTGCATCAGTTGGCCTTTCAAGGAGATAGGGTTATTTGTTCTGTTGTAAATGTACCAGTCTACATTTGCATGAGATTCTGTCTGGTCTTTTTAGTGTGTTTCACGAACTGGCTATTGTTCGTGAAATACAATAATGTTTATTGTATTCTGGATATGCTTATTCAACACTAAAACTGCTTTCTTTCTCTTCAAGATTTTGTGGAATGACCTTTGTTAGTAGGATTTTTGTTTTGCTAATGAAAGTAGAGATTTGGCCATCCATGATCCAGTCTGGAGTTCCATTTCATTATAAATGTCTCTTGTCTTATTACCTTAATACCTTTATGTAATACAATTTATACCACACCATGGCTTCTAATAGTTATTGTTATATACATTATTTTATGTATCAACTAGAGGCCGGGTGCACAAAAATTCATGCAGGGGGTAGGGGGACCCTCAGCCGGGACTGCCCCCCTCTCACAGTCCGGGAGCCCTCAGGGCATGTCCTACTGACAGACAAAGTATCAGTCTGGCCTCCCTCTGTGGGAGCCGATCTGGCCGATCAGGGGAAGGCACCACCCCCATCACCCCACCACTGCTGCCGCTGCTGGCTGCCATGCTGCCTGCCCTCAGCCATCGCAGCTGCTGCAGCTTTGCACAGAAGGACATCCGGTAGGACATTCGGCTGTCTGGTCTAATTAGCATATTATGCTTTTATTATTATAGATAAGGAAAGAATCAGTGGGTTAGTTTAACTTGATTTTTTAAACTTTTTTTCTTCAATTCTCACCTGAGGACATGCACTTTTAAAATTGATTTTAGAGAGAGAGAAAGAGGAGAGAGAGAGAGAGAGAGAGAGAGAGAGAGAGAGAGAGAGAGAGAGAGAGAGAGAAAGAGAGACCTATGTGAGAGAGAAACATCATTTGTTTGCCTCCCACACATGCCCATACTGGGATCAAACTCACAACCTAGGTGTAGCCTGATCAGGAATCATCCCTCAACCTTTTAGTGTACAATGATGCTCCAAACCAACTAAACCACCTGGCCAGGGTGTTGATTCAACTTTCTCTATAAATAAAGTCTTTTCTGTTTTTCTGCAAAACCTGGCAGCGCATTTGGAAGTTATGTTTGAAGTCTGACTTAAAAATAGAGTACCTGATAGCAGAGAATGGAGACATCTTAGTACAACAAGAGGCTACCCACCCATGTGACTACCCCTCTGGAGATATGAAGCAGCCATTGAGATGCCAAAGGCAGGGGAAATAAAAATGGTTTAAATATGAGCTCTAAATCCGTGGTCACAAGAAAATATTCTGTGAATTACTGCCATTGATTTGCAATCAAGTTGCTTTTTACATGGGCAATTCTACATAGTATGCTCCAGAATCCACAGCAGCAGGGGTGGATTTATAACAATGTCAACGATTCTCTAGGCTAGCAGGCAGGAGGCCAACTGGAGTGGTAAGGTACATAGAGTGCCTGGAAGAATTAGGTGCTTAGTAACATCTGCCTCTCTTCAATTCTCACCTGAGGACATGCCCTTTTAAAATTGATTTTAGAGAGAGAGGAAGAGGAGAGAGAAAGAGAGAGAGAGAGAGAGAGAGAGAGAGAGAGAGAGAGAATTATTTAAATAATACTTTCTTCCCATCCTATAAAAATGAAAAATGCTTTGGTCTTATCCCAATACTACCTTAATTTGTTTCAATACAAAATACATTTCACTTCTTTGTAGAACATGGTTTTCATACATAATCTATATATTATGTCTATGAACAAAATTCCTATGTGCAGCTGATGAAAGGCAGATATTTGATGATACTCAGAAATAATTTACCACTAAGTCTTTGTTTTATGAACCTTTCATCTACATGCTTTATTTATATCATATATTTAAATGAGGTAAAATTATAATAGTTCAGTATATTAGACTAGATAATCTCTATGTACATTTATAGTGAAATGGGACTCCAGACTTTTTTTCACATCTCAAAACTGTATACACTTCCAGGACAGTTGAAATATGGAATCAATCTAAGGCAAGTTATGCCATTTAAGCAGGAGATCTGTAATAAAAGTTCAGTTATTTATTTCTTCATAGAGTCTAACAATATGATTTAATTAAATGTAGGCCACATGAGGTTACTAATGAGAGATAACTATAAAGTTGAAAAGCTATAATTACAAGATAAATATTTTTTTTGTTTATTTCAAAGTTTTCCTTGATTTGATAGGGTTAGAGGGATTTTTTTAAAAAAGTTTTTATCAGCTCTAGCTGGTTTGGTTCAGTGGATAGAGTGTTGGCCTGCAGACTGAAGGGTCCCAGGTTCGGTTCCGGTCAAGAGCATGTACCTTGGTTGTGGGCACACCCCCAGTAGGAGGTGTGCAGGAGGTGGCTGATCAATGTTTCTCTCTCATCGATGTTTCTAACTCTCTATCCCTCTCCCTTCCTCTCTGTGAAAAATCAATAAAATATATTTTTTAAAAAAGTTTTTATCATTCCTTATATAGTTAGTTGGCAGTTGAACAAAGAATGATGTCAGATAACTACTTGATGTCTAATAGTAACATATTCAAATTTATGCACTTTAGACAGACTTATGGGGTCATCAGAGATCCAGTTTCTTGATTCTTTTAATTTCCACCCCCAGAATCCAAGACTTATGTTAGCATGAGTGAAATAAAGTTGTTAAAAATAAGCTCCAGCCCTAGCCGGTTTCACTCAGTGGATAGAGCATCGGCCCTTGGACGGAAGGATCCTGGGTTCAATTCCAGTCAAGGGCACACACCTTGGTTACAGGCTCCATCCCTGGCCCTGGTCGGGCCATGTGCTAGAGGCAACCAATTGATGTGTCTCTCTCACATCCATGTTTCTCTCTCTCTGTCTCTCCCCCTCCCTTCCACTCTCTAAAACTCAATGGAAAAATAGCCTCAGGTGAGGATTAACAAAAAAATAAAATAAGTTGCAGATTTTCCAAAGAACTGAGTTAACACTGACTATATCTATTACGGCACTTGTATTCTGTGTCAAGTTGTTTTCAAATAAAATGGAAAAATGCACTTTAGATAAATGCTTTTTATCAGTTATCAGTAGGGATTTATCATCCCTTAATTCTTACATGTAGCCTGGAGGAAGATTTCAGGCTTAGTCTCACAACTTAATCTTGACGTCATGCATCCTTTCTTGAAACATCTAACCAACTAAAATATGCCAGGTACCCTGAGGCTCTAGACGTAAGAAGGTCAAGACAGGTCATTTGAAGAATTAACCAGCCTACCCATAGGAAAGTGAGTAAAAACATGGACTCCAAAACAAGGCTGTTAGGCAAGTGTGACTTTGAACAAGAGACTGAGCCGCTTTCTGTGTCTTCGTTTCCTCATCTGTAAAACGAGAATATCAGTACTCCCTCAGTCATGGAGTTGTGGTGAGGTGTAAAAGGATATGGGTACAAAACTTCATATTGTGCTCAACACAGGTAAGCTATTACCTCTCATCATTCCTTCTATGTGCTTTCCCTATTGAACACTTTAATTTCTATCCAAAATCCCATTGACTCTTTTTACTATATGTTCACATATGCTGAACCTTATGGGTTAAATGCACCACCCCCGCTTGTCTTATATCTCACCTGATTCCTTCTTATATCTAATTTTAAGATTCAGTTCCTGCATCACTGTTATTGGGAAGACCTCCCTGCTCTCTCGTTGTAACTAGGTCAGATGCACCTCCATGCTGTGCTCACAGCACTTTGCTTTTATTTCTAGCAATGGACCTTATCTGTCTGTATCTCATCAGATTGTAGCTCTCTACAGGAAAGGACCACAATGAATTCATGTTCTTATCCCTGTTAGTGCAGAGTCAGGCTGATAATTGGTACTTTTGAAAGCCTAAAAAATAATGAATGATGCTATTTCTTCTTTAGAATAATTGGCAAACTAGTAATTATTTAACAGTCCAAATACATATATTCTTAGGGTCCCACTATTATAATTATCAATTGAATGCTCACTACATATGCAATATACTTGATCTTTCCCATTGCCATGGAAATGGAACAGATCAAGTATATTGCATTGGTCCAGTTATAAAATAATAAGTTACAGGGCTGTAATGTATTGCATGATGACTATAGTTAAAAATACAGTATTCATAGTTGAAGTTGGCAGGGAGTAAATCTTAAAAGTCCTCATCGCAAGAAAAACATTTTTTGTAACTATGTGTGGTGATGGATATTAACTACACTTATTATGGTAATCATTTGACAATATATACAAATGTCAAATCATTATGTTGTACTCCTGAATAAACTAATATGTTATATGTCAATTTTACTTCAATTAAAAAATGATTATTATTGTGACCAATACTCTCAAGGTTAATGGTTTTTACTTTTCAAAATTCTAAGGCCTTAAAATAACTAAGGCTTTTGCACACACAGGAGATATCTTTACCCAGGATAAATCGTTGTAATTTTAGACATGTATAGATGAGTCCACTCTTGAGCTTTAGGGAGTAGTGGGAGAGTAAATAGAAGGTTGTATTCTACTAAGAAGGAAAGCAATCATATGGCCCAAGGAAGTCAGAGAGCTAGCCAGCCAGGGAGCTGGGGAAACAGCACTCAGACAGAAATGACAGCAAATGCAAAAGGCCCGATACAGAAGTGTGAGCAGTGCTCTGAGGAAACACGAAGGAAGCCAGTGTGGCTCAGGTGTGTGGTAGAGGGAGAAGGGTAGAGAGGTAGGGTGCACAGAGGAAGATTAAGTAGAACATGATACGATCTTTGGCATTTATTCAGATTTAGGAAACCACTGGGAGATTTTGAGCAAATATGTGATATAATCTTACATATGCTTCTAAGACTATGCTGCTGTGTTCAGAAGAGACTGGAGAAACAGGGGAGGGAAGACACTAGTTGGGAAATAGGATAAGAGTTAAGAGATAGCCAGCAGCCTAGATCAGGGTAGAGATGTGTTTATATAAACAAGTCCAATGCCAGTAGGGGAAATAAATCAAATGATGAAATTTAAGGGGAAAATATGAATCAGTCACTGTTTGTGTTTTATTACTTTTACCTAATATTGAATCAGATTATGGATAGGAATGATAGAAGATAATTTTGTTTCAACAGATACTTTTCAAAATATGAAAAATAACAAGGGAAGAAATCATTTTCTAAACACATTTTTATATCCAAAGTGAATTGCAGGTATATATATATATATATATATATATATATATATATATCCTGTTACTTAGCATGATATATTTTAATTATTCTCTGTTTTTTTCCTACTAGATGCCACTAGATAGCTATACATATATTTCCTGTTCTGCTATCATTTAATGTATGTGACAGTCTCATGAGATAATCTGCAGGGTTTCTCATCTCTGGGCAGGACTTAGCACAGGATGATATCATTTTGGATCTACTTCTGAAGAAAATAATCCCCCAGGGTCCGACATAAGCTCTTAAAAAGATTTTCTTACGATTTCAAATGTATGTTTAATCCTTAACAGTGATAATAATCTATACTCTAAAATAGAAAAACGTGGTGCATTCTTATGGTTCAGTTCAGGTTAAAAAAAATAATTACTTAGGGCCTCCTTGTATAAATAACATGTTTCATGCTAAAAGGTAATATGTGTCCCAAGACTTAGTAAGTATATGTTGAGAGACTAAGGTAACACTAAGGCAATATTATAGAAAAAGGAAAATATGTATGGTTGTATTTAAAGAGTTTACAGAGTATGGTCATGTTTATTTTTATATAAAAATAAAACCTTTATCTCCTTATTTTGGCATTTGCTAATCACAGTCCAATAGTCCCTACTTATGTCTTCTAAAGCAAAGCTTGTCAGTCAAAATCTCCAAAAAAACTTGGCATGAAAAGCAGCAGAGGGTAGCCACCCAACACTCAAACACTGATGAAGTTAGAAATAGCAGTATAAGCAAACTAACACGTGACAAAGGCAATTATTAGAAAAACCAAAAGTAATACGTATCGGGAACACTGAAGAGAGGGGCTATGGATGTGACATCCTCTTTATCTATTATTTCAGGAAATCAATAAATATTGTCTAGAGTTGGCGAATCAAGTAATAGAGCTTCGTATGTTATGCAGGGTCACAGGTTGGCCCATTGGATACATTAGAAATAGAACTTATTAGAAGACTCAGCTGAAGAATAAGAGAATAGAGGAAATGACCATTGCTTTAAATGGTAATCTATTCATATTGTATTTTAGGTACAGCATGTATGCATATTTTACTTTAGTAAAAATACAAAATTTACCTTAAATAAAAATAATATATGCTTATAAACAACAAACCCTCTTGCGCTAATGCATATGCTTTACACACTAATTTTGACTCTTAAACTATTAAATAAATAAATCTAAAAGTCAGCCGGTCCTGTGTTTGGGATTTCTATGCAATCACTATGAAGGAAAACCAAAAGATATGTCTTATCCTTATTAAATAGAAAAAAAAAA
>NW_006285038.1:434946-455930 GCF_000327345.1 Myotis davidii
GTTGAAATTTTACTAGGTCTTCTGTATGTGTTGTTAATTAACTGAGTCTTTACAATAACTTATTAAAATAAAACTATTATCAAGTTTTACAGATTTAAAAATCAAGACTCAGCTTTCCCTAGGCCAGTGATGGCAAACCTTTTGCCTTGTTGAAATTTTACTAGGTCTTCTGCATGTGTTGTGTTAATTAGCTGAGTCTTTACAATAGCTTATTAAAATAAAACTATTATCAAGTTTTAGAGATTTAAAAATCAAGACTCCGCTTGCCCTAGGCCAGTGATGACGAACCTTTTGAGCTCGGCGTGTCAGCATTTTGAAAAACCCTAAGTTAACTCTGGTGCTGTGTCACATACAGAAATTTTTTGATATTTGCAACCATAGTACAACAAAGACTTATATTTTTGATATTTATTTTATATATTTAAATGCCATTTAACAAAGAAAAATCAACCAAAAAAATTAGTTTGCGTGTCACCTCTGACACACGTGTCGTAGGTTCGCCATCACTGCCCTAGGCTATAGGTACAGAGAGAGGATTAGAATGCACATCTCTTCTTCCCTCTACAATGTCTATAGATATTATCATGCAACCAACATTGCATAATATACTTAACTGGGCTCTAAATGAGCCCATAAAATATTTTTTGTTCAGAGGAATTTATTTGTATATGTTATGGCGTATTCCATGCGGAAATTGGCATTGATATGACCTATCAATAAAAATTTAAAAAAAACACACTATGCAAAAAGAATAGGCTTATTTTAAGCATGTATATACTGAGTGAATGCATGCTAAACTCTGGTTCTCTTGTCTTTCTTACCTAAGTCAATGAAAGCCTTCTATTTAATCATTTATCCCAGTGTTTAACACCTATATTTTTATCGA
The DNA here is from genome assembly GCF_000327345.1 of Myotis davidii. Taxonomy (NCBI): domain Eukaryota; kingdom Metazoa; phylum Chordata; class Mammalia; order Chiroptera; family Vespertilionidae; genus Myotis; species Myotis davidii. The sequence continues at coordinate 435,833 of NW_006285038.1, forward strand.
TAATTTTCTGTATCCTTTGAGTTTTCTCCATCAGAATTTTTGGTTATTTTTTTGTCTGGCTCCCAAAATTTCCCAAAGTTTCTTAATGATCACTGACAGTATATTTAGAAAAGTGCTTTAGTATGGTTTTTCTGGCTTAAACAGATTTCCCATCTATATAACTCTAAATTATAAGACAATATAATCACTTTTTTTCTGAAATTTCCTATTAACTTCCATGCCATACACTGATTATTTTCTCTTTGTGAGAATTAAATCCAAAGTAATTTTCTTTTTATTCCCTTCATCTTCTTATAGATGAAACCATCAATTAAAGTCAAGAACTAGCCAGCAATTTTAATAACAGAATGACCATTTAGTAGATATCTACCTTTTCTTTATTTCTTATAACAACATTTTGAAGTAAAAAAAAAATTCAGTTTTCCCTATTGTTTAGATTGGAGACAATAAGCATAGAGCAGTGAAATAACTTGTGTTTAAGTTAGACATCACACACATATAATTTTAATACATGAATATTACACAACTAGAAAAAATTACCATGTGTATTAGACACAAAAAAAATCCATATTTTTAACCATCTGATCAAAGTGGTTGGGTGCATTTTTTCTACTAACATTCATAGTAAGAAATATACTTTATATCAATGAAAACATAAACACCTACATGAAGACACACACCTATGTATATTTATTGCAGTTTATTTATCTCTATATATAACCAAAAACGGTTGCACAAATATTATACTTATTCTTACTGTGTTCTTTGAATTATAGTGTTTTTCTGTTCTTCTAATTTTCTTTATTTTATTTTACTAAATTTTTATATCATTTGTAAAAATGCTAGCCATGACCCAATGGATTGATTTTATGACTCATGGTGGTGACCCATAGTTTGGAAAGTCGGCCCTCGATGAGATCATCGCCATGGTCAATCTTGTACAACAAATCACAATCATTCATCTGATTAGAGAGTCATAGTGATATCATTGTCTCTCTCTCCTTACTGATTTTTTCCCCGACTGTGTCTCTATCCTCATAAATATAGTTATATACAAACATGATTTTTGAATGTGCAATATTATTTTTTCTTATATAATTATTTTATGTAGTTATAATATCCATTTCCAACAGCTTGAACAAAAATTCCCCATTGTCTGCAATAGAACTCTCTGTCATTTTATTTTAAGACTAGAGGCCCAGTGCACAAAAACCCACGCACTCGGGAGAGGGAGGTCCCTCAGCCTGGGCTGTGTCCTCTTGCAGTCTGGCAGCCCTTGGGGGATGTCCTCACAGGGAGCGGGCCTAAGCTGGCAGTCGGACATCCTTAGCACTTCTGTGGAGGCGTGCCCTGTGGGAGTGCACTGACCAGGGGGCAGCTCCGGCATTGAGTATCTGGCCCCTGGTGGTCAGTACGCATCATAGCGACTGGTCATTCTGCTGTTTGGTCGATTTGCATATTAGCCTTTTATTATATAGGATGTCTGGTTTTCATTAAAATAATTTCTAAATCACTCTGTGTTTGACTTTCTGCTTAACACTAAGATATGGGTTTTTGGAAAGGCCAGTAGTCACCAGTTCCATAAAGTGGTGAACTGATCCTTATTTTGGAAAACACTTTAGGAATTTATCCAGAAATATATTCATAAAATACTGAATCACCATCATCAAAACCTGCTTCATTGTTAACTGGGGACGTTCACAGTTTCCCCTCTTGTGCTCACTGGATGATCCCTTCAAAACCATTCCCAAAGAGCTGTTCATTTACTACAGCTAACTGCTCAGCAGACTTCATTCCCCAAGTGAAGGTATTATCTGTTTCAGGTGCCTTTCTGATCAGTAATTGCCTTAATCTCAAAAATATTATGTCTTTTCCCCTTAATTGTATTTCCAGGATCAGAAGTCTCCTCCTGGATATGATCATTGTCTGATCCTTTGTCAGTCTGATTCTGGTACCCTGGTTTTCACTAACTCTGCTGGAGCGCATCTGGCAATCTCATACCTGATATTAGGTCACTGAAACCAGTTTAGGTCCTTCTCCATCCTTCTATGTCTGTGAGTTTTCCTTGTGCTACTGAAGCTACCTAAGCAGCTCTGATTTGGTTTTTGTTTTCAGACAACCTAATTCTTAGAAATATAAATTTTCTATGTTTCTTTTTCTATAGAAATTTACCACAAAAAGATGACACTATTTAAGTTGTTGCATTTATCTACTTCTGTTGAAATATCAGTTGTATTATGTTTGTTCCTTATTTACTCATCCAGTATTTTCTAGGTACCTAATGATTTCAGGGAATCCTCTAGGTCCTGAACACAAATGAACTAAACAGGCCCTATTGGTGCTCTCAGTTAGCTCACCTACCACAACATACACATTGCTTTAGAGACACTTGGGAATATAAACATTTCCCTACCATGTCTTTATTGAATCCAATTTAAAAATCTTTGATAAAATCTCTGCATTGCTATTCCACATTTGTAGGTTGTATGTTAAGTGGTTGATTTTTTTAAAGTACAGAACTGACTTTAAACATTTATTGACTCACTCTTTCTAATAATAATTATTCGAAATATATATATATATATATAGTTCTTACCATGACAGCTTGGTAAGGCTCTATTCCATCCAGGTCTTCCATCATCTCCCATGATACAGGTGAGTGTTGAATAACCTTGAAGAACATAACCAGCATCGCAGTAATAGGTGACTGTTGACCCTAATTTATAATCCATCCCAAGTCTGGTGCCATTCATTATATTGCCTGGATCAAAGCAGGACTCTCGGAGTTTTGCTGTAAAACAATGTGGATATAAAATGAACTGTTTTACAACACTGTTTTCTATGCAACCTTGAAGATTTCTTCATGATTAGCACTAAATGGAAAGGAAAGCAGCAGCAGCCCCTGAGTGCCGAAGTACAAAGCAGCCCTAAACCATATTTGACATTTTGTTAAGTCATACCCATTAGTAAGAGAATCAAATTCTTTCCTGTTTTTCTCATTAAAATTATTGTCTAACACATATAGTTAAACATAGGGTTTTAGAGTTCATTATAAAAGGAAGCGGGGCTTATTTCCTTACTTAATATTCCTTTATTAAGGTGCACTTATTCCATGTTACCACTGTTTATGTCGAGCTCAGTTCATTTCACCACTAAGAGGAGAATAAAAGACACTTTTTTTTTCTGTCTGGAAAATATTTCTTAACCTACTTGCTTTATCATTCCCACATTTCCATCAGAGGTCTGTCCATTATAACTAGCAACAAAATCTTTATATACCCAAGCCAATAACTTTTTGGACAGAGAAACTATATCAAAGCCAAGCACTTTCAAAGCTAGCAGCGTCAGACAATTGAAAAACTTAAGTTCATTCACAACAAAGGAACTGTTTTCTGCGCACCCAGATAGTGAACTAAAAAGAAAAATATGTAGAAAAAATCTGCTAGTTTGGACATTTTGAGAATAGGCACTAGGACACTTTGTTGTTAAAAGATCTGGTTACGATCTGAGCCTGAAAAAAAAAAAAAAAAAAAAAAAAGATCTGGTTATACCTTAATATTTCCATTTTATTATTATTATAATTTACTTAAGAAATAATAGAGAAATGTGCAATGTAAGGACCATCACAAATTCAGCATAACAAGTGTGATTTTTTTGACATTGGAGTTTATCTTAGTTAATGGGAAGTCAGAGATGGGTATATCTCTGGGTATGAATCATGGCATCTTGGGAATTTAAGTCCACAATGTCTTGGTGTTTGGCTATTGCAAAAATTATATTAATATGTCCAAATCTAATTAATTGCGACAGAAAAGTATATTTTTCTATTCATAAAAGCTTGCAAAGTTTAAATTACTTTAACATTTACAAGAAATGATGAGAAATTTGTGTTTTAGGAAGAACACTATATAAGATTTCTACCAAATCAACAAAAGAGGGAATGTTGGAACCAAACACTTCAATGATTTCAAAAGATTATCAGAGGATGAAGGCCACTTTCTTCCTTCTTTCTTTCCAGCGAATACTTAAAAGCCCATTGCCCAGCCAACTCTACAGAGAAATGGACAATCAGAAAATATTCTAGCCCTCATGACACCTGCAGCCTATTGAGAATTATATTAAATAGTTGTAATTGTGCTGAGTTTGCAAAGGGGGAGGCATTCAGGAACTTACCTAAAAAATTGAGATGTAAACTGAAGATTAAGAAAGCTGAGTTGACTAGGTCTCAGAGAGATGAGAGTCATGAAGGGGAGAAAGTGTACTGGAGTGTGCAAGTCAAATAAACTCAATTCCTGCATTTCAATTCAAAGCTAAAACACTTGATCTCCCATGAGTGTATGGGCCTGTGCAGGTGCACGCAGGCATGCATGTGCATGTACACACACACACACACACACACACACATGCGCACACACACAATTTGCACCCCATCTATTATATTCAGATTTCCCTATAAAAATGATTTCCCAATCCAATACACTATTTTTCTTCCCAGATAAAATATCCACACAGCACTGTTTTCAGATAAGAACCAGCAGGGTAAATAGTAAATTTAGTCACTAAGAATGGGGCTTTAGTCTTGGAGGGTTGGTTTACTTATTTTAAAGAATAAAACCTCACATTGAGTCTTTTTTAAACAAGCAGAAAAACACAACATAATTTTTAGGCAGAACAGCAGCCTAGCATTTATAGCCGGCCTTCATGAAATTGAGTTAAATCCCTTGAGGGAAAGGGAAGGATGGAAATTACTGTTTAAAAGGATTAATCTCCTTGACAGGCCTAAGGAACAGTGGGCGGGGGCGGGGCCTCAGGCCTGAGAGGCAGCCAGGGGTGCAAGGGCTGAGCCCCGTGCATGAATTTCATGCATCAGGCCTCTAGTTTTGTTATAATAATACAGTATCACTACTACATGAGTAACATTTATATATATATGTATATAGATACATACACACACATATATGTATATGTATATTACAATTATACATTTTAAGACACATTTATTAATATTATGTCTAAATGTTCTTAATATCAGAGTACTGTTTAAACTCTAAATATTTATTCAACTGAAAATTTGTTAATATTGTGCTGCATTGAAATTACAAGGAAATAAATGGAGACTAGTCTTGACTTAAACTCTTTGGGGACATTGCTTTCAAATCAGTGAAATATCTCCCCCTCACCCCACACTTCTACTTCTCTGCTCCAATTTACGCTTGCCTACAACATTAGAGCTTTTCTATCATTTGCTTTATGTAAACATAAAGTGGTATTTCTTCCAGAATCCATATTAGGCTTGTGTTTTTGTGATGTTCCGATATAGCAATCATTCGTTATTCAAATACTTTCTATAACTATGATGTAGTTGCACACAAACAAAAATAAGATTCAGTGTCTGTCTTCAAGGGGGAAAGAGAATATAGACATGAACACAAGAAATGGTAATTAGATTCTGGTGTGAGCTCTCATAGAGGTAGGTGCTGGACCTATGGCTTTTTACTTAAAGGCCTACGACCAGCATTATTTAGAGTGAGTCAGGACTTAGAAGCTTTACATTTTCAGTGCTAACAGAAATCAACAGGTTTAAGTATATGACGTATTACAAATGACAATGGAAACAATTTATCCAGGGCCTCCATATATATGTCAGTTCATTTTCGGGGTGTACATTTTATCTTGAAAATCCTGAGGTTTTTGTCTGTCTGTGCCAGAATTAAACATGAGGGCCACTTCATTAACTTTAAAAAACTAGTCAATTAAACAGGTAACAATGTTTTGAAATAAAGATCGGAAATAGGGAAACTGATAAGAAAGACAGACCCTGGAGATCCTGAAGTGGGAATGTAATTTTCCCAGGAATGAGCATTTTGAGGACCAGTCCAGAAAATTAATTAAATTGGATTGGGGTTCATTGATTGATCTTTTCTCCCCCCTCTCCCCTCCCCTGCCTTCCTCTGAGGTTTTACAGTCTGTCTGATGCTTCTATGTCTCTGGGTCTATTTTTGTTCATCAGTTTATGTTGGTCCTTAGATTCTACATATGAATGAGATGATGTGATAATTATCTTTCTCTGACTGGCTAATTTTGCTTAGCATAATGCTCTCTGGGTCCATCCATGCTGTTGCAAATGGTAAGAATTATTTCTTTCTTATAACTGGGTAGTATTCCATGTGCAGATGTGCCATTGTTTTTTAATCCACTCACCTGATGATGGGCATTTAGGCTGTTTCCAAATCTTAGCTATTGCAATTTGTGCTGCTATGAATATAGGGGTGCATATATTCTTTCTGATGGGTGTTTCTGATTTCTTGGGATATATTCATAGAAGTGGGATCACAGGGTCAAACAGGAGTTCCATTTTAACCCGAGGACACAGACAGTGGGTGGTGAAGGCTTGGGGGGTAGAGGAGTGGGAGAGGGCAATGCCGGGGGGAGAAAGGCAATATGTAATACTTTCAACAATAAAGATTTATTTAAAAATAGACCTGAAACACTAAATAAAAAATATATTTTTATATCTGCAATTCATTATTATACAGGGTATCCCCAAAATAAAAAGTTGTTATACACTTTAACAACTGATAGCTCAATTTTGAAATGAAATGTATTTTAATAAACACTGCCTTTATAATTATTCATAGTGTGTATATACATTGCTTGGGACACCCTATAGTTTAAATTTAATATTAATTTATGATTTTTAAGCTTTATTTGTTATCAAAGATTACCGTAACCATAAAAATAGGCACTGCCTTTTAGGTATAAGTCTTGAATCCTTATTTTTAGTGTAAATGAATGCTCTGGTAGAGGATGTAAATGCATGGAGTTATTTCAAAAGAAATATTGTGATCTCTTTAAAACACAGTTCATTTATTCAAAGCCCAACTAACTAAAAAAATATGTATTCTCTGGTAGATTTCTGATCATTGCACCTAATGAAGTAAATGCTGGTGCACATACAGAGAACAGATACAAAGAACAGATTGGTGGTTGCTAAAATTCAGGGTCAGGGGTGGGTGAAATAGATAAAGGTGATCAAAAGATACAAACTTCCAGTTATCAGATAAATAAGTCCTGGAGATGTAATGTACAGCATGGTGACTTCAGTTAACAATACTACATTATGTATATGTGAACATTGCTAAGAGAATAGATCTTAAAAGTTCTCATCCAAGAAAGAAATTGTAACTGCGTAGCGATGGACACTACCTAAACTTATTGTGGTAATCATTTCACAACATATACATATATCAAATCATTACGTTGTACATATAAAATTAATAAAATATCATGGGTCAATTATACCTTAAAACATATGTGGAGTTTCTGAAACACTTTCTCTGCTTTTGACAAAATAAATGATTAACCTCTTCTGAGAGTAATTTGGCAATACGAACTTAGATTAGCCTTTGATTCAATAATCCCATTAGAAAGACACTCACATATATACTGAAAAAAGCATATAAACCAATTTAAAATATAAAATATGTTTATAGGCATCCATAGGCATTGTAACATTAATTCATTTAAATACATGCAGAGATATTCTAAAACATAATTATCACTATATTTTATTATCCCTATTCTGAATATTGACATATTTAAACATCTTTAGACATTTTCTGGAACATAATTATCACTATAATTTGTTCTCTTTATCACTGATCATAGTCTCTGAATAAAAGATATTTAAGTGAATATTCAGCTTCCAAAAAAGTAGTTTTTTTAAAAAATTATTTTGTGGTTTCAGCCAACTCTCAGAGTATGCTAATTGTTAATTTGTTTGCTGATACATTTCCTTTGGTAGTAATTAGGGAAATACTAATTTCCTCCTCACTGATAGGAAAAGTCAGAGTTCTTTCATGAGATGAACTGTAAGTAGTCTGCGCTGAGAAATGCACAGATAACCACTGACAGTGGCCACTGCAGAGTTATCCTCCTATAGAAAATACAAATGAAACCATGATGCTGAAATCAAATGTTCACACTTACCTTTATATTCTAAATGAAATCCAGTATAACTCACAGACCCATCACTCCGAAAAGCCAAATGCATGGTATTGGAGCTGCTTTCTATTCTCTCTGGTAACTTGCTATCTTGAAAACTTCCAATTAGCGGGCTATTGCTGTCTGGCCCATCATGTATATAGAGGAAGTCATAGTTTGGTTCTATGCTGAAACTAAAAAAAAAAAAATAGAGTGAGACAGAAGGACATGAAATGGATATTACTAAGATATATATATATATTCAGATATTAATTCAGTCTTTATCTTTAAAAATAACACCCGACCCTGTCAAAATGAGTTAATTGGAAATTTTGCCCAGCAAAAACACACTAAATATGAATACCAAATCAAAAGTGAAAAACAGAAAGACATCTTAATATTTTCAAATATTTCTAAGTTAGCATTGTGACTACAGGGAATGCAAATGATTGTAAGCCAAACAGTTTAGCTGATGAAAGGGTATAGGATTTGGAACCAGAGATGCATGTTCAAGCTTTGCTTCTGTCCTTGTTAACCTATACAACCTTATGTAAGTTACTTTATATCAGTAAAATGTGGAGGACAATATCTACTTTATTTAGATATTTTGCTTCAAAAAATGAAACTTATTTTTTTCTTTATCAGTGATACCACTTGCCCTGAATTTCAAAATTTATAAGCAGCTTCGCTGTTTTAAAAGTCAACTCCAGCCGAAACTGGTTTGGCTCAGTGGATAGAGCGTCGGCCTGCGGACTGAAGGGTCCCAGGTTCGATTCCTGTCAAGGGCATGTACCTGGGTTGCGGGCACATCCCCAGTGGGAGATGTGCAGGAGGCAGCTGATCGATGTTTCTCTCATCGATGTTTCTAACTCTCTATCTCTCTCCCTTCCTCTCTGTAAAAAATCAATAAAATATATTTAAAAAATAAAAAAATAAAAGTCAACTCCATATGTCATATTCAAACAAAAGTTTGAGATACAAATTTGCACATAAATTACACAAATGAAGCACTTTACATTGCATTAGGTATACCTTTTCTTAAAATAAATATACTGTATTGTTTTAGAACTTAATGTAGGAGAAATCAAACCAATCAACTATTTGTCAAAACTAAATAACGTGCTAATAAAGACATTTTAGCATGTAAATTATTCCAATTATTTTAATATTGCAAATTTGCATATTATATTTGCTCAAGAAGTCTTCAAAAGTATGAACATTGTCCCACAATGATTATAGAACCCACATGTTTAGAAGGCAGAAGATATGTACTCTCCTGGAACACTGGACAGTACATTCTAGATCTAGAACCATTTGTCTCTCTCTTAGCTCATATTGTGGCAGAGAAAAAATGGACTTAATCGGGTCGTTAAGAAAAGCCAACAAGTTTATGACAAAACCAGTAAAGCTTGCCACTGTTGAACATTCATCAGTGGAGAAACTATTTTTACAAGTTTTGTCCTCCTTGAATCTAAATAAGAAACTTAGGTGGGAGATATTTCCAAATATACTGGATTTATAGAAGTTAAGTTTACAAATCAATTCCAATCCTTTCTGTGTGCATGTATAAGAGAGAGGAATCCAACTAGCTTACTGCTGCATAAGTAGTGGTGAAGAAAGACTGGGATAGCCGAAACCGGTTTGGCTCAGTGGATAGAGCGTCGGCTTGCAGACTGAAAGGTCCCGGGTTCGATTCCGGTCAAGGGCATGTACGTGGGTTGCGGGCACATCCCCACTAGGAGATGTGCAGAAGGCAGCTGATTGATGTTTCTCTCTCATCGATGTTTCTAACTTTCTATATCTCTCACTTCCTCTCTGTAAAAAGTCAATAAAATATATTTAAAAAAAAAAGAAAGACTGGGATAATTAGAGGTTCCCAACCTTTCCACATATAAGGGAACCTGTAACATAAGATAATTGGGGCACCACAGCATTGCTATATTTTGTTTTTATTTATTCATTAGCTTCACAGTCTAATTCAAGTAATGGCTCAAAACCTTTCAGTAAATATGAGGTCTAAATTTTGGTAAATTTTGTATAATATAGCAGAAAATGGAGAATAGGGCCTTATTTTATTGTTTACTACCCTTGTTCTGGGGTAAACCACAACCTTTCTGAACTTCATCTCTTTCAACATTAAGATTTCATGAGGCCCTAGCTGGTTTAGCTCAGTGGATAGAGCATCGGCCTGTGGACTGAAGGGTCCCGGGTTCAATTCTGGTCAAGGGCACATGTCTGGGGTTATGGGCTCGATCCCTAGTAAGAGGTGTGCAGGAAGCAGCCAATCAACGATCCTTTCTCATCATTGATGTTTCTATCTCTCACTCTGATCAATAATATATATATGAATGATTTCATGTGAGTTGCAACTTCCTTGTCTATCTCACTGTTGGGAGAATCACTTGAAACAACTGCTTTGGAAATGATATATTATAATGGCGTGTATTCCTTGAAGGCCAAAAGCCCACTTAAGAATGGATTGCAGTACTTTTCTTTTTAATTTCTAGTTTGGGGTTAAATAAAAACTTCAAAATAATGATTTGTAACTTCTTTGAAAATAAAACAAAAACAGTTTTGTTGTTTCTCTAGGAAATCTCCAAATCTTAACTATAATGATTATTTTTCCTGGAACACCGGAGAGTACATTCTAGTCGTACATTGATTTTACAAGGCGCTTTCATAAATATTAACTTGGTTTTATCAATAATCCCGTGGTATAGGAAAGGGATTATCATTTTCCTTTTTCCCAATGACTATACTAAGAACATCAGTAGTTTCCTTAAGGTCACATAATATATAACAGCTGGAAATCAAATTTAGGTCATGCACTTCCTGTAAAAAAGCCTTCTACCACTCATTTTAATTAGAATAAATTTATAAGTAAACTAAGTCTTGTGTTATACATTTTCATTCTGAATACCTGTACTGCTATTTCTTCGACTGTAAAAATGGGAACAATAACAATACCTCAGGGAGTTTCCCTATAGCTGGGTGCTGGCATCACACTAACATCATCATCATTGTTTCTTTGTTACCAATGAACAATGTATCACTAAAAATTATAGAACTAAAAATTCTATGCATTTACAATGTTTTCAAATATTCATGAATTTAAACTATCTTTAAATTTTTTTTAAACCTAGCTCCGATATATTAGAAAATGCATAGTTAAGCTTGCTATTTCACATAACTACCAAGCAGGTTTAACACACTAGCAGAAGGAGGAGTAGTGTTAATAGAGCCCGTGTACATCAGTCTTGGACACTGAAGATTAGTAACATTTCTGCTTAGGACGTTTTGGACTTGCTGATACCTAATATTCCCATTGAAATGTTAAGGGGGAGGGTTAGGCCAGGTTTTGTGATCACAGTTATTAACCCCATGTGAGAAAACAGAGGCTCATTCAAAAACATCCTGGTAACACAGATGACAGTGGCAGAGCCCGGGTTCAAACTCAGCTGCCTCCTTTCTCACACAAGAAGCTACATTCTCCACTGCTTCAGTACTAAGCTAACCCTGCGACTCATTACAGGGATAAACAACTATTGTGAGTTTTAAAACACTCCCTTGTAAAATTCTGTCATGAGACCATTCTGCCCGGATGGCGTGGCTCAGTGGATGAATGCCAACCTATGAACCAGGAGGTTACGGTTGGCTGAATGACAGGTCTGGGCACATGCCCAGGTTGCAGGCTTGATCCCAGTGTGGGGCATGCAGGAGGCAGCTGATAAATTATTCTCTCTCATCATTGATGGTTCTCTCTCTCTCTCCCACTTCCTTCCTCTCTGAAATCAATTAAAATATATTTTTTTTAAAAAGAGACAATTCTGCTGAGAAATATGGAGAAGATCGGAAAATTCTTTGTTAGCTTGATTTAATGAGACCACCAGAAAGGGTGGTTGGTAAGCAGACTATCTGTCTTCCCAAGCCCAGTGGTGCCTCTGCACACATGGACATTTAGATGCTGCAGAAGGGAGGGAAAAAATTCTTGAAGTACTGACCTTTTCATCATGAAGTTTAGGAAAAACTGAAGTTTTGAAGCAGTGATGGCAAGTACAGGGAGGGAGAAAAGGTTATAAAGAGATCGCATTTCACGAGGGTCAATAAACCACTCGACCTTGAACACGTTTCCTCTACGCTGGAATCTGGGGAAGATGCTCACCCTCTAGGCTTCTGAACTGCATTGGCATCTCTGCCATGATACAGGGCTTTGTAAAATGTTGATTGCAAAGTAGTGTTGCAATTAGTTAGCAATAATAAAAATGTCATGTATAGAAATAAAGTTTGCCTAAGCAGGTGCTAAAGAAAACGACAGGTAGATATATATATTATTATTTTTACTTTTTTTACAGAGAGGAAGGGAGAGGGATAAAGAGTTAGAAATATTGATGAGAAACACCAATCAGCTGACTCCTGCACACCCCCTCCTGGGGATCAAACCAGCAACCAAGGTGCATGCCCTTGACCAGAATCAAAACCGGGACCCTTCAGTCCAAGGGCCGATGCTCTATCCACTGAGCCCAACTGGTCAGGTGACAAATGTGGAAATTATAGGCACTCACCTGATAAAGGCCAAGGAGATGACATAGTCTGTGTTGACAGTGATGGTCCAGTCGCAGTCCCTGCTGTGGGGATATGGATGAGGGAAGTTTGGCGAGAGAATAAAGCCTGAAGATCCTGTTAAATTGCCTCCACAGGGTGCTTTAAATGAACAAAGAAAATCCCTTAAGTGGTTAATAAAATTTACTAGCTATCAATATTTGTGAAAACTGTTTTGTAAAAAGGCTTAGGAGGTTTTGAACAGATCTGACTTTTTGATAGCGCTTAATGCTTGGATATTGCATTGTCTTTCAAGAAAAACCACTTAAATAGTAAATACACACATACATGGATATATTGGATTCAGCTCCTTTTACTGGCTTCAAAAGATAAGAAAAATTACATATGGACTTAAGTTCCTTTCCATTTTTTTATGTATGAAAAAAGCATTGAGAAGAGGGATAAAGATGGTTTCCCCATTGCTACTAAAAAAAAAAAATGAGGGTTACTATGAATGTTAGAAACTAAGTAAATAAAAACCTCTAATAATAAATGGAATACTAGGATGTATGATATCTGGCACATTTTTACATCCTCCCATTACCTTTCTATATATTTCTGAAGGAAGAGCCTTTGATATAGTTAATGAGTGAGAATGGATAATTACCTGAGAACATACAGCACTTTACAATAAAAGACTCTTATATTGAGTGTTAGGATAATCCTAATTTCTAGTTGCCTAACTCGCTAATGAAATGGACAAGCTGCTACAGTTATTATCTCAGCCCCAAACAAAGGTTTCTTTAACACTTCAGTGGACAGGCTCAAAAAGTTCTTAGTGAAGTTCAGAGAACAGATTCTTTAGAAGATTACTGTTGAGGTCTATTAAACACAGCTTATGATCAGAAATATATATCTATAGATAGATAGATATACAGAGTTAGCAGCTTCAGAAAAATAGAGAACAAAAGATATGAAGGTCCCTGGTGGTGAAGTGGGATTGTAAATAAACAGAGAGAGAGAGAGAGAGAGAGAGAGAGAGAGAGAGAGAGTCTCATGGTATCTCCTACACATGATCAGCACATCAGCATTCTTCTCTTAAAATTATAGTTTTCTCAGGTACATTTTACCATTCAGTTATAAGGCATTCTTGATTCTCTGACAGTATAAAACTCTTTTGGGAAGGAGGAAAATTCTGGTTCTCTCTGGTAACATTTCAGATCTCTGATCTTTTGCCTGAGTCTAGATATGCAAATTTATCAATAAAATTATCATCTAAACTACAGATGTCCACGATATCCTTTCTCCATGTCCCTGGATACCCTTGCCTTAGTGCTTCAGTCATCGTAGATTACTTCAGCTCCTACTCAATGGAGAATAAATATTTTTACTTATCACCTGTGTATTTTTGTGGTATAATACGCCCAAATGCTTACTGGTTATCTCTACCTGATAGCCTATAGGTACATCAAACACAAAATATCCAATATATCCAAACCTCAACTCAAATTTGCTTCTCCTTTTGCATCCCTAAGTTCTTTGATTAGCACTATCATCTCCCCTAACTAGAGATGTGAAATTCTTCCCTTCCCTTCACTGCATACCTGTGTCCAGTCCATCAAGAAGCATTGCCAGGACTCCACCTCACTGATCCTCATGGACACTTTTCAACCCATCTCTTCTTTCTTTGCCTGCTACCATATTGCTAGATCTGACCTTTTTATCTGCCACCTGAATTATGGCATGGCTTCTTGTTTCCCATGCCTCTAAAATTCTCCAATTCATCTCTGCCCTATTAAAAATATCTAATCATACTATGCCCATGCATAAAATTCTGCAGTTGTTTCACATGCCTAACAGATACTGTCTCCTCTAGTGCAGTTTTCATAACCCAACCTCTCCAACCTTTCCAATGGATTCATTCACCACTCTAAGCATATAAATATCGTCAGGATGCACACAGTTCTGAGTACTTCCCTGCCTTTGCCCACATATTTGTTTTCCCTTCTATATTTAGATAGCCCCTACTTACATTTCAAGATTCATTCTGTCTCTAGGAAGTTTTACAGAAATTTCCAATCTAGGCTCTGCTTAAATAGTCTCCAACTCACTTTGGTATCCATAGCAACCTCTGCCTAGCTCCATTATTTCCATTACCATATCTTATTTAAAGATCCCTTTCAAACGTCTGAATTCATCACTCATCTATTAGATAAAGACTGTGTCTTACATGCGACTTTATACCTGGGATTCAGCATATAGCATACATTCCATACATGTTTGTGGAATTGCTAGTGGCTCTCTGTATTGATTTTGAAGATAGTTAAGACAACCACAGGTGAATGTATGAATCTAATCTGTAGCTATGCATTTTGACAAAAATAATAGCATGTTTTGCTTTGAAACTTGTAAAATCTACATGAATTTGAAAAAAAATAGAAAATAGGTGTCATAATAGCAGATATTTGTATGTTTATATGCATAAAAGACAGAAATGGCAGCAAAATATTCTGTGTTTCTTTTGATGTGTAAAGTGGTGGGATTACACATAATTTGCAGAAGTGTGGTAGAGTATTGTTTGCTTCAATTTTCCTTATTTTTCAGAGGAAGCAGAAATTTTATACACATGTACACACTCATATATTCACTTATGTATGTGTATCCTTTTTCATAAAATATACAGAAAAATGTATTACATATATTTTAAGTATCTTACTGGATATATTCCATGATTATATTGTGTTACTATTTATTTATTTATGTATTTATTTATTTTTAATCCTCACCCCAAGAGAGAGGATATTTTTTTTCCATTGGCCTTTTTAGAGAGAGTAGAAGGGAACAGGAGTGGAAGAGAAAGAGAGAGAGGCATTGATTTGAGAGAGATACATCAATTGGTTGCCTTCCACTTGCGCCCAAAGATTGAATATGTAACTGAAGTGTGTGCCCTTGACTGGGAATTGAACATGACCCTTCAGTTTGTGGGCCATGCTCTAACCACTGAGAAAACTAGCCAGGGCCCATGAATATATTATTATTTTGGTATAAGATCCCTTAAAAATTACTTTGATTCTATTATTTAAATTATTTATCAAGGTTTTCCTGATATATTTTATTACTGTTAATTGATTTCAAAAATCTACAAAAGACATTGAGGTTATTAAAGACATTATGTGACACGTGTATATCCAAACACTCAGTGAGTAAAGACTATTCTCTTTGCCTTAAATATAGTAAATTTTAATTCCATTTGGGAAATGCGTATTTGTTTTGATGCATCATAAAGCATTCAGAATTAGATTCTCCTTAAGTCAAATAGATTTGTGGATTAAATTTTCAGTTAGGTTCCATGAAATTCTGACATTAATAATTTGTTCTGAGTGTAGTTTCTTGTGAGGCAGTTAGCTATAAGGGGATCTGTTAATAACTATTTTATAATTGTCTTAACGTTTTCACCCTTCAGTTTTATTGGCATCTACTCTCTACCTCAGCAGCCCACCCACACCAATGTCTTTGTTATTGACCTTCATATTGAGTGCTGCTACTTTCCCTCTGGCAATGTCAGAGTAATCTTCACACAGTCAATTTTGTTGGAATGAATTCTATTGTCTCTTAAAGATGATGTCCTTCTGTTTGTCACTTGCTATAAGGCTAACTACTTCTACATGCAAGCACAATGCATGCTCCAGGCTCTAAAACGTAGACTTACGGAATTCTTAAAAGTTCAGGGTTTAATCTTTGGCACAGAGTTTCCAATCATGCAGTTTTTTCTTATCAGTTTCAGAGGTCAAACTTTCTACAGCCTTAGCAATTTTTCAGACATTTTATTTTTAGGTTATTTTCTTCCTCACAGAAGCTCTGATGCATCTCTTCTCCTCAAGCTGTCTTTTCCTACCAAAAAATAACACCCGGCACCGTAATCCACACAAAAACTTTCCACAGCAGTTTAAGTATGACTTAGTGTTCAACTTCCTTTTCTTCTAGAATTAGGACTTGCTACAATCTCGTCTGCAAACGAAATTCTTTAACAGCCTATCTCAAAACCCCTTCCTTTCGTATTTGAGTCTTTACTAGAATTTCAGTAAAAAGCTGTGCAATATTTTAGAATTCTAAACATAAAACACATGAGTCCTCCTAGTAATTCTGGTAATCAACACTCTAGCGAAGTCTAAGAATCACAATGAAGCAAGAAGTTCTACAGTAAGTTTGTTTTTCTATTGTTCCTTATTTACACACATTCTCTCTAAAAGGACACAGTTAAATTCTAATTGGAATGTGGCATTTTTAATTTAATTGGAATATTTTTCAGTTAACTGAGGAATACACAAACAAAAACTTAATTATAGCAGTCTTTTTTTCTTTCAAAATATTTCTTAATTTTATCAAATTGATATTTGATATTTAAATCATCAAATATCAATTAATTTATATTTCCATAATTTAAACTCATAAAAGAGCTTTTATGATATTTGATGACTTAAAATTGTGCAGAGATACATAAAGAAATGTAAGAGGGAATAATAAAGTATAGAGGGAGATATAGGATTTCAAGCTATGCCCTTATTTTGTGCTTTTAAACAATCTCATTTTTAAAAAATGATTTTCCTTTGTTATCTGCTATATTTTCTAGAACTGTCTACTTACTCCCTGGCTGTTTTGAGCTATTGAATGCATTTTGTTTTGTGCATAATTGCTCTTAAAATGCCAACATATAAAATATAAAAAAATGTGATGGGGTAAAATAAATCTAAATAATTGAGTCCTTGAATTTGTTCATGTCTGACTGAGGTACAAAATGCTCACTTCTTATTACCATGTGAGTTAAAAAAAATCTGTGTAAGATGATTATTTAAGTGTATTTATGAGTTGGCTATAAGAAAAATAACGCTTTTTCTCCTAATTGTCCTGAATTTGCTTGTGCTGAATAGTATAAGAAATAACAATAATAAATAAGCTATGGAATCTTCTCTCAAGCTGCTTTTAGTGCAAGGAGAATATGTAAAGAAATAAGATTTTGAGTACAGAGAACATACTTTGCTCAAAATGTATTATAAATTGAACATGACACTAATTCTAAAATATTTTAGCTAAAAGGTTTGAGATTATAGTTTAATGTAAAAAAGTTAACGATGAGATTGTGAAACGAAGATGAGATAGCAGGTTTTCTCACTATTTTTATTGCAAAGGTGGTACATTCTTCTAACTTTTCCTCAGATCCAGTAGAAAAGTAATATGTATCTTAATATTCTGGAGTGTAACTTGAGGATTCGAGAACAGAGCATAGAGACTGAAGGCAGAGATGTGGATGTATGAACAAAGCAGCTACAAATCCTTAGATCATCAAATTCAAAACTAATATTCTTTTAGACTACATGAACTGAATAAAAAGTCAAAGCTTTGAAAGTCAAGTATAAGTTCCAATAAAATGTTCTTTCTTAGAAGAAATAACCATTGAAGAGGCAAGATCAATATGGGCCATTTAAAATGTAGACTCTAAATCACTCTTTAAATATTAAAAGCAGTGGATAACTGCATTTATATAGTAGAGATAAGGGTTTTTCAAGAGCTTCAATTCTTAACTTGGATCTTAGAACCATTGAAAATCTAATAAAATGATGGACCTGCCCCTCAGGGGAAAATAATTACCATTTAAATAGGATCATTGTACATTTTTTTGGAGGTTCATTGACCTGTGAAATCATAGACTTATATATATAACCAATTCTAGAATATTGTTCTTACTTAATGATACTAATGCCCATTTATAACCATTTTTTATACTTGCATAAAATTTTAATTGTTCTTTAATTCATACCTATACAGACTGGTGGGCTGGGCTGCCAGAAGTATCGATTTTCTACCTGAATGCAGGTTATTCTTTCCTCTCCTTGAAGCTCATATCCTGGGTCACATTGAAAGACAACAGTGTCCCCAGGTTCTCGTCCATCCCCATTTCGAGTTCCATTCATGGGAACACCCGGATCACGACATGCAGTGGCAACAGAACCTGTCAAAAGACAGCAACAAGCCTTTAGTTTTGATGGTATCATAATCAAGTCTGAATTTCCAGGAAGTACAGTTTAGTACCTTCCATATAGCTATGTGCTTTTCGAAAATTAACTTTAAAAAATAATTCAGCCTTTTTCATGCATGCACAATACATACTTTAAAATATTTTTGTTAAGTAACTTGTGTGTTAAATTTGAAGGGACATGGCATTCCAGTAGCTAAATAATAGATTTACTCAAAATTATTAGACGCTTTGTGAAAGACACTATAAAGAGTTTGAAAAGAAAGATACAGGCTGGGAAAACATATTTGCAAGAAACATACTCCAAAAAGTACTCGTATCTAAAATAAATAAAGAACTCTTGAAACTCAGCTATGAGAAAGATAAAATGCAGAAGAAATGATAAAAAAAAATGACAAAACAACAATCCAGTTACAAAATAAGCAAAAAACATTTCAATGAAGAGGATTCCAGATGGCACATGAAAAGATGTTCAACATCATCAGCCATTAGGGAAATGCAAATTAAAACCACAATGAGCTATCACTACATACCTATCAGGTTGGCTACAGTAAAAAAAAAAAAAAAATAGATAATACCAAATGCTGGCAAAATTCTGGAGACTATTGTTTTACTTATACATTGCTGGTGGGCATGTAAAATGGTACAGCCACTCTGAAAAGAAGTATGGCAATTTCTTGAAAAATTAAATGTGTGTTTACCATACAACCCAATAGTTGCACACTTGCACATTTACCCTAGATAAATAAAAACTATGTTCACATAAAAACATAAACACGGATGTTCATAGCAGCTTTATTTATAGTAGTTGAAAACTAGGAACCCAAATGCCTTTCAAAAGGTGAATAATTAAACTAAGTGTGGAAAATTCATACTGGTATCATACAGCAGAGGTGGACAAAAGTAGGTTTCTAGCGGTGAGTACACAAAACAGCTTACTTTTGTATTATTATTTTTAATTAATCATTGTGTGTTCCATATGAACAAGTATAAACTTACTTTTGCCCACCCGTGTATTACTCAGCAATAAAAAAGAATGATGATACACATGACAATTTGGGTGGAACTGAAGGAAATTAACCTGAGTGAAAAAATACACTACCAAAGGGTTATATACTGTTTCACTTAATCTATGTAACATTCTTGAAATGACAAAATTATGGGGTCAGACACAGGTTAGTAGTTATCAGGGATGGTAGGGGTAGAAGATGGAGGGGGATGACTGTGGCTATGAGAAAGATAAAATGCAGAAGAAATGATAAAAGAGTACCATAAAAGATTATTGTCATGAACTGTACTGTATCTTGATGTATTGGTGGTGGTCTCACAAGTCTACACAGAGCTAACTAAACACAAACAATTAAATGTAAAATTTATAAAATCTAAATAAGATTGGTGGATTGTATGCCTGTCAATATTTTGGTTGTGATATACTATATGTAGTCTTGCAAAGTGTTACTATTGGGTGAAAGTAGGAAAAATGTACAATGGATCTCTTAAAAATGTATTGTTTCTTATAACTGCATGTGAATCTACAATTTCCTC
>NW_006285038.1:456135-459104 GCF_000327345.1 Myotis davidii
TATTTTGTAGGTAGGTACATATGTAGACAAAAAGATAGATAGTCAATGGATTAATCAATCTGTTAAATGTCATTTTGTAGGTAGGTACATACGTAGACAAAAAGATAGTCAATGGATTAATCAATCTGTTAAATGTTGAACTCATATTAGAGAATATCAAGGCTAGTGAGATAGGATCTTGATTCCAATTTCCACATGAGTTTGTTCTGTATAATCATCTGTGTTCCTTGGCAGAGTATCCATCATGTGTTTTTGTAAAATGCTTTTGTGATAAACTCAGTCATGATGTTTTTCTTGACGCGCTCTGGGATGGTTTCCACCAAAACAAAGCTGATCTATAGATTGCTTTGCAATATGCAAGTGGGAAGTGATGTTGTACACACAGAGTTACATTTGAGATGCTTTTATTGAAAAGAAGTGGCAAAAATGTGAAATGTGCTATTGAACTGAAGGTCAGCTTTTAAATTGAAAAATAGAAATAACATAAAAATATGAGAAAACTTCACTTTTTGAGACTCCCCATGTGCTGGACTATGTGTCTGCAAGAAACTTAAACCTTAATAATTTTCTCGAAAGCAAAAATATACATATAACAAAGTTACAAAAGCATACTGAAAGTAGTCAGTGTAATCGTGTCTTCGGTGAATTTGAGGGGGAAATATGTTTTTACTTTTCTGTCAGATTTTCTGTGCTTAAATATTTAATGTGAAACCAAGTAGCTATAATAACATGTATAATATGCAAAATGACAGCTTATATATGTAAAAATATGCATTTCCTTTTGGGTTTCATTTATTTGAAGAAAGAGAGGTAGTTGATTCTGTTGTTCCTCTTTCTCTTAATTAATAAACAAATTAATAGTAAGATTTTAAGACACAATGGGTAATGATAGGGTTTAATGAAAGACCAAAGAAGTTTTTTCTTCTTGCCATTATTTGAATTCTAAAAGCAATTAGTTAAATACACACAGGAACAATTACTTGGTGTAAATACTATTGTCTTATTTTCTTTTTTTATTGAAATTTTGACCAGCATAACTGTTATGTTCTGTGTTTGTGGGTAGACAAAATTGCAATAATTTTAGAGTCAACCATTCTTGTTTTCTGTATCAAATAGAAACTGTCGCCATTGAAAAAAAATAAGTACTAGTAACCATCTAAGGAGTCATGTTATCTCTCCTTGGGAATTAAGAGTGAAATAATCTCATATAATTATATGCATAATTTAAAAAGCAATTATATGATGTTGGAACTTAATAAAGTATTATTCACCTGTGTAAACTAGATTAATAATTTTTATTTAATACTTATTTTTCCACATAGGTGGTAATATTATTAATATTACATTTTGATTTGCTTTAATCTGGATAACCTGAGGATGTTTTCAGTTCAAAACAGTACTGAGAATTACAGAATATGAGTGAGTTCTCACCATTGTTACAACTCATTGATATCATAAATACACTTCAAACTTCTCATTTTATGTTTGTTTCTATCTAATTTAGAGTATAATTTTACTGGAAATATGCACTTTACCTAATAATAGATTTTACAATCTATATAGGTTGTAAATCTGTATAGGTTTCAACTAAATTATAGATGACAGTTTGAACTATTATTCAGATATAATGACTAAATTACCATCTTGGTGACCACAGGCAAATCAACATTCCAGTTTTATTATTGCATCACTTTGTATATAAAAAAATACATTAAAATCACTTATAAGTTCGTGTGGCTCCTTCCTGTTCAGGAAGTTGACTCTGGTATAAACTTTTTTTTTTTACTCAAGACATTTCAAAGAAGAAAAGCCTTGAATTTCATACTGTTGAATAAATGATATTCTCAAAAGCAGGAGAAACTAGGTTTTAGACTCTATTGTAATAAGAAAGGAAGGTTGACCAGGTTGTATAAATTTCCTGAATTTTAGCAGCCTCATCTATAAAATTGGCAGAGTAATATTTTACCTGCCTGACTTATCATCAGATAAAATCCTAAAGCTCTATTCTAACAACTGTATTGAATAATTTTTAAGAAATATCAATTCTGAAATAAAAATTTTAAACCAGTATATTTTACTATTCATTGCATAGTTTGTCTGAAGATGAAGTAGTTTTATATATTTTTGCAGTATCAGGAGACCAGAAAAGTCGTAGCCCAAATTTGATATTCACAAGGCCTTACATTCCTCTCTTCTGATTCTGTATTGACTAAGAAATGACACTATATTCTAGATTTCTATAAGGAAATCAGTTTGGGTAATGCGAATACTTAACCTGGAAGGAAATCCTACCAGAGTCAAATCAATCAGAAAACATTTGAAATGCAGATGGTAACCTAGAGGTGGATTTCACCCTGGAGAATTTTGACCTTGATTGAGCCCTTGCTTTGTACAAGATCCATCAATTTTATAAAGAATGTTCAACATCATTATGAGGCCTATATTCTTCCAGCTACCCAGTAATGTGGCTATCTTTAGAATTTCATTATGTTTCTAAGGATACACTTAATGATATGGCAAGTCAGGTGAGAGTCAATGGCAGCATGACCGAGTCATTTCCATCAACTCAGGAGGGAAACCGAGCAAAAGGGATGCAAAAGAAACCTCAAAGTCAATGTTGTAATATGCTTCCAAGTATACAAGATTCTCTTTCATTAAAGACATGTTTATTAACTTATTTCACCAGAAAACTGTTTACTGACAATGAACCAGGTATTATACATAATATTGGAGATATATTTTAATATGAGAAAACATCTCCCTACTTTCATTATTATGCTCCAAATAGTGTGCTGGGAGCCGGTCCATCCTTGCTGTTTCAAGGGACCTGGCACATATGGCATACTGTTCTTAATATATTTGCTCACCTTCTTGGCACTATGTGTTTTAACCAAGGTCACCTCTCTGAGAAAGGTTGTTTCCCCAGGTAGAGATTTTCCCCTGAAGTTAGGGAGGGAATAAAACCTCTT
>NW_006285038.1:460566-462777 GCF_000327345.1 Myotis davidii
TGTTTACTTTCTGAGGAATTGTTTTCCCCATATTCTTATTTTATTAATATTGTCATAGGTGTTTTTAATACATTTCAAATTGTTGGTATGTGTGAATGATGTCTCTATGGGCCATACTATTTTTAATTAAGGAAAGACTTTCTTTGTAGGTACTGAGGTACTAAATTTAGGACTATTTTTTTAATGTTGAAAAATTTTTATTTAGATTTTTTACAACAGCAATGTGTACTAGTATATAATTCAGCTTAAATATTTTCACAGACACTGAATGTTTACTTTTCAGAATACCTTTTGTTGTCGATTTTTATGGTAACGCTATCATTGTAATTCGCTAGTTAACACTAATTCGTAAAGAGAGCAAAGGGAAGTCAGATACTGTCAGTATGGTCACCTGGAAGCTTCACCAAGAAGCTACAGCTTCGCACAGCATTGTTCCTCCAAGAGGATTAACACCCCTCCCTTCCCCCAACTGGTACTGGATTTGGGGGGAAGAAGGGAGAGATAATCACATGTTCAGTAGAAGTCAGGGTGGCCCAGGTGCGGTGCTTGCCTGTCAGTCTAGCCTGGGAACAATGGATTGGCTAGGGGATGGATCCCATCAGAAGTGTGTGGACTATTGAAAAGTTCTTTGGTTAGTTTAAAGAGCTCCTGGTTAAAACTCCCAGAAGAAGAGTTCCCTCTCTCTTGTTTGCTCATGTTCTTGTTCTTGCTTTTTCTCTCATTTGCTCTTGCTCTGTGACCCGGACTCACCTGTGTGCTCACCTGTTCTCTCTCCAGAGCCATGTGGGGGGTAAAATTACTGATATAATTTTTGTGGTATCAAAAGGCATGTTAGGCCCTGGCTAATGTGGTTGGTTGTGGTCCTATGCACTGAAAAGTTGCAAGTTTGAATCCTGGTCAGGGTACAAGATTGCAGGTACATCAATAGGGGTGTTCAGGAGGCAGCTGATCAATGTTTCTTCAGCTGCATGGCCCAGGGCTGTGTGGACCCCACGTGCCATGGACTACAGCTGGGAACACAAACCAAGAGAGCCAAACGCTGGGCTGGACTGGACTTTAATACGGAGCAGAAACTATGGCCCGTGGCCTTTACTCTGGCCCTGCTGAAGGTACTGTTGCAATTTTTTCATGGCAGGATGGACAGAGATGGGACCTTGGAGGGGACCTCCTTTCATTTTACATCATCAATAAAGCTTTCCAGGAAACCCACCTCTCCCTCACATTTCCTCTCGCTCTCAAAATCAACTAAAATATATTTTTTTAAAATGTGCATGTTAGTTTGAAGACTGTCAAAATGACCTATACAGAAAACTGATTTCATATCTAAAAATTATAAAAGATAATATACATAAAGGTCTAATTTGAGATAGAATTCTAATACTTGGAGATCACCAGAATAAATTATCAAAATCAAAGAAAAAACACATAAAATGTTTTTATATTATTTCTGATAGGCAGTACATAAACAGCATGAGTGTGCTTTTAAGTTTACATTATTATTTTTCTTCTATCCAATCAGGTTCATTAACATTTACTAAGTACTAAGTACTAAGTACAGGACCAAGCTTTAGGGATACAAATATCAACAGATTAACATTCTTGACCTTCAAAGTAACACAATCTAAGAGAAACAGCAGATGTGTACATGGCTTTAATATAATAAAAGTAGAGGCCTGGTGCACGAATTTGTGCATGGGGGGGTCATGGGAAATAATATGATCAGATTTTTGTTCAAAGGACATCAATCTGGGTATTGTGTGGGAAAAATGGATTGAAGAGAACAGAGTGAGTAGAGGCAGACTAATTAAGAGGAAATTGTAGTGCGTTAGCAGGAAATGATAATGCGTGGACCACTGTGGTGACAATGAGATTATGAACAATTAAATGATTGGAGATATATTTAGAAAATAGACAAAAACAAAATAGTTCTATACAAAAGCTATTTAAAAAAATAATTTCTAAAAAATACCATATACTATTATTACTTGTACACAACAAAACTCATGCTTTATCTGAATTACCTAAACATTAAAAAAAATGAAAGCAAAAAATATATTTGTAGTACAACCAATTTTAAAATTTGTTTCTTAGACGTATTTAGTGCCTTTTTACTTTCTGAGGAATTTTTTTCCCCATATTCTTATTTTATTAATATTGTCATAGGTGTTTTTAATACATTTTAAATTGTTAGTATGTGTGAATGATGTCTCT
>NW_006285038.1:463263-465818 GCF_000327345.1 Myotis davidii
CTCCCTTCCCCCAACTGGTACTGGATTTGGGGGGAAGAAGGGAGAGATAATCACATGTTCAGTAGAAGTCAGGGTGGCCCAGGTGCGGTGCTTGCCTGTCAGTCTAGCCTGGGAACAATGGATTGGCTAGGGGATGGATCCCATCAGAAGTGTGTGGACTATTGAAAAGTTCTTTGGTTAGTTTAAAGAGCTCCTGGTTAAAACTCCCAGAAGAAGAGTTCCCTCTCTCTTGTTTGCTCATGTTCTTGTTCTTGCTTTTTCTCTCATTTGCTCTTGCTCTGTGACCCGGACTCACCTGTGTGCTCACCTGTTCTCTCTCCAGAGCCATGTGGCCTTATCAGCTGCATGGCCCAGGGCTGTGTGGACCCCACGTGCCATGGACTACAGCTGGGAACACAAACCAAGAGAGCCAAACGCTGGGCTGGACTGGACTTTAATACGGAGCAGAAACTATGGCCCGTGGCCTTTACTCTGGCCCTGCTGAAGGTACTGTTGCAATTTTTTCATGGCAGGATGGACAGAGATGGGACCTTGGAGGGGACCTCCTTTCATTTTACATCATCAATAAAGCTTTCCAGGAAACCCTATCCTCCTGTGGGAGCCTTAGGAATTTCATTTCCTCGCAGCACCCCAAGAACTCCACTTCCACCGGTAACAGTAATGATTTTACTATGAACAGTGACAAGTCAGCATTTCACATTTTGATAGCAGCCTTCAACATAAAAGCAAAGTACCATGCAAACATTCCCATGTGTGTTCTTGATGGCTTAGATTAATAGAGTGCCTTTCTGTCAAGGTCAATAATCTCTACATCAAGCATGTCAAACTCACAGCCCGCGGGCCGCATGATACAAATATCAACAGATTAACATTCTTGACCTTCAAAGTAACACAATCTAAGAGAAACAGCAGATGTGTACATGGCTTTAATATAATAAAAGTAGAGGCCTGGTGCACGAATTTTTGCATGGGTGGGGTCCACAGTGGATATTTTCGCAGCCCAGCGAGTATAACAGCATGAGCAGTTACTTACAATTATGAAAGGAAATCACGAATTTTTGCATGGGTGGGGTCCAGCCAGCCAGCCCTGATTGGCCATTGGGGGGGAGGGAGAGGCCATGGGCAATTGACCAGCCAGCCCCGCCCCCTGGTCAAATATTTCCTCCAGAGTGGGAGAGATCGTAGCAGAGAAGAGATGCCGAGTGTCAGGAAGAAAACATTCATTTTACCATTGTTCTTATTCTTCTTTTTATACTATATTTTTCAAAGTAAACCCACATTTCTATGGAAATTGAAGCTTTTGTTTTTTTGATATTAAAATCAGGTGACTTTTTGCCATTCAAACTGAAAAATTCTGGGAATGAAAAGGAAGCTAAAATAATTTTAATTATGTAATAAAATATGTAATTACTAACAGAATTGGTAATATATTGATGAAAACTTCAAAATAGTTCTCTATACAAAAGCTATTTAAAAAAATAATTTCTAAAAAATACCATATACTATTATTACTTGTACACAACAAAACTCATGCTTTATCTGAATTACCTAAACATTAAAAAAAATGAAAGCAAAATAATTATTTGTAGTACAACCAATTTTAAAATTTGTTTCTTAGACGTATTTAGTGCCTTTTTACTTTCTGAGGAATTGTTTTCCCCATATTCTTATTTTATTAATATTGTCATAGGTGTTTTTAATACATTTCAAATTGTTGGTATGTGTGAATGATGTCTCTATGGGCCATACTATTTTTAATTAAGGAAAGACTTTCTTTGTAGGTACTGAGGTACTAAATTTAGGACTATTTTTTTAATGTTGAAAAATTTTTATTTAGATTTTTTACAACAGCAATGTGTACTAGTATATAATTCAGCTTAAATATTTTCACAGACACTGAATGTTTACTTTTCAGAATACCTTTTGTTGACAATTTTTATGGTAACGCTATCATTGTAATTCGCTAGTTAACACTAATTCGTAAAGAAAGCAAAGGGAAGTCAGATACTGTCTGTTTCTGTTTTGTTTGTTCATTTATTTTGTTTTTTAGATTCCATATAGAAGTGAAATCATATGGTATTTCTTTCTCTGTCTAACTTACTTCACTTAGCATAATATCCTCTCGGTCCATCCATTTTTTTGCTATACACACACACACACACACACACACACACATAATATAAACTAAAATAACTTGTAAATGTAATGAAAAAATTATTCTAGGTTCTTTCCCACTATATTATTGGTCTTAGTTTCAACTTTTGCAAGGATATTTTTGTTTGATATTTTTGTTGATCTCTGCTTGGGATCTTCTTGACAGCCCCTTAAGGTGAACGGACTAACTTTCCTTTTGGACATTTTGGGGTAATCAGCTTTCTTAAACTTATACTTTAAAAAAAAACTACTGCTGCCATAAATATCTTTTGCAAAATAATCTTTAAAATACATCTATGATAAAATAAATTATTGTGGTTTTACCCCATAAAGTAACAAATACACTTATGCAAGAGCATTCAGACTATACTGTCAAATTAAAAAAAAAATATCACCAGACA
>NW_006285038.1:466712-467028 GCF_000327345.1 Myotis davidii
AGTAAAGCAACATTTCTATGGAAATTGAAGCTTTTGTTTTTTTGCGGTCCACATAAACTTGAACCTTGCATATTTGGCCTGTGTTAGCCTTTGCGTTTGACATGCTTGCTCTATATGACCTATGTTTTGTATCACACAGTTTTTTGTTGTTGTTGTCTTTAAATTACGCTGCTTTCAATATTATTTTATACTAGAGGCCCTATGCACGAAATTCATGCACTCGTGGGGGGTCCTTCCCCTGGCTGCTGGCACCGGCTTCCATTTGGCACCTGGGCTTCCCTTGCAGCCCTGCCTTCATCAGGATGGCTGCACCCTC
>NW_006285038.1:467192-505567 GCF_000327345.1 Myotis davidii
CAGACAATTACATAATTTACAAAGTGATTCTTCAATAATTCTAGTACCTACATGGCACCATACATAGTTACTACAATTTTATTCACTATATTCCCTATGCTGTTTTTTACATACCTGGGAGTAGTTTATAACTATCAATTTGAACTTCTTAATCCCTTCACCTTTTTCACCCAGCCCAATCACCCCTCCCCTCTGGGAACCATCAGTTTATTCTTTCTACGAGTCTGTTTCTGTTTTGTTTGTTCATTTATTTTGTTTTTTAGATTCCATATAGAAGTGAAATCATATGGTATTTCTTTCTCTGTCTAACTTACTTCACTTAGCATAATATCCTCTAGGTCCATCCATTTTGTTGCTATACACACACACACACACACACACACACACATAATATAAACTAAAATAACTTGTAAATGTAATGAAAAAATTATTCTAGGTTCTTTCCCACTATATTATTGGTTTTAGTTTCAACTTTTGCAAGGATACATTTGTTTGATATTTTTGTTGATCTCTGCTTGGGATCTTCTTGACAGACCCTTCAGGTGAACGGACTAACTTTCCTTTTGGACATTTTGGGGTAATCAGCTTTCTTAAACTTGTACTTTAAAAAATACTACTGCTGCCATAAATATCTTTTGCAAAATAATCTTTAAAATACTTCTATGATAAAATAAATTATTGTGGTTTTACCCCATAAAGTAACAAATACACTTATGCAAGAGCATTCAGACTATACTGTCAAATTAAAAAAAAAAAATGACAACAGCCAACACAACAGTAGCTATCCAATATAAATGAATAAAAATCATACCTGCCCAGCCAGTATGGCTCAGTGGTTGAGCATCAACCGATGAAACAGGAGGTCAAGGTTAGATTCCTGGTCAGGGCACATGCCTGGATTTCAGGCTCCATCCCCAGTAGGGAGAGTGCAGGAGGCAGCCAATCAATGATTACCTCTCATCATCAATGTTTCTGTTTCTCTCTCTGTCTCTCTCTACTCTCTTTCTCTCTGAAATCAATAAAAAAAATTTTTTTTTAAAAATCATACCTAGTTTTTGTCAGATCAGCAAATAATATATTTTGTGGTGTGCCACAGAGTTTTAGTAACTAGCTTATTTGTGCCATGAGATGAAAAGGTTGAAAATTACAGCTCCAGAGCTCTACAGCACATCTGCTGAGCCTCTATTTCTATGCACAATCCGCACTAATTCTGCCAATTCAGGGCCTGACAGCTTTATGTAGCTTTCAAACAATAGCACAGACTAGGAGATAACTTGCTTTCATAGTACTAAATAGCTGGCAGGGCAGCAGCATCTAAAGCTTCTCCCACTACCACCCAGGATCAGAGTGGGTTA
The DNA here is from genome assembly GCF_000327345.1 of Myotis davidii. NCBI lineage: Eukaryota > Metazoa > Chordata > Mammalia > Chiroptera > Vespertilionidae > Myotis > Myotis davidii. The sequence goes on from NW_006285038.1 coordinate 468,548, forward strand.
GGTGTTCCCATTTGAGAATAGTTCATTTCATCTACAAACGCCCTGTACGCTGTCCCTGAAAGGGAAGTGTGAATAACCTATCATCTAGAAAACATAGAGGAGTTATTAGTTTTTTGTCTTTCAAATTGAACCATGTATTATAATTACTCTGAGCACTGCAAACGTATCTCACACACTACTGGGTGAGACTGAATACAAAGTAGAGAACTAATAAGTATGTTTTGGCTATTTTAACAGAACTATTAATAATGATACTTTGTTTTTTAAAAGAAATGGAAAGTACAGGCCATATGCCAAACCAGTCAGGATGCCAGGACAACAGGCATAAGCCAGGATGTCTAGGGCAAACTGGGATATATGACCATTCTAAGATCACATGCGCACAGTGTCACAGCACTGCAGATATGGTAGTGATTAAGTCGGCATTCATCAGTACTAGCAGTATCATTTGACCTGGGCCTTGGACAATGACTAAGAATTTATAGATCTTGAATGTGGGCATAAGTGTTCTAGGAACATGGAAGAGAGTTTGCAAAAGCAGCAGAAATGTGAAAAGACATGCCGTGGTGTTAATGACTGGATGCATGTACATGAATAATTAGGGATGAAGCTGGCAGGTAGTCGGGATGCAGATTGTGAAGGATTTCAATGTAATCCGAAAGTTTTGAGCTTAAGACCATGTGGCAATTAAAGAATTTTAAATAGAGAAGTGATGTCAGGTGGAAATGTAGAAATACTACACTAATGAAGTAAGAGGCTGGTAGACTGTTCCAGAAATGCAGGCAGCAATAATGAGGATAGGGATATAGGCAGGGGCTGGGAGACATCAACGTCTCATGATTAAGGATCCATTTCCTTGAGAATTTTTAAACAGCATTTTTGTATTACCCAGCAGGGGTAGATTCTTAACAGAGAGGTCAAAGACTGAAGAGCACAGAAAACACTGTCAAAATCAACTATTCTGTGGGCAAACGACAGCGCGATACTCAGATGTCCTCCCTGTGGGACTAAAGTGAGACAAGCAGATTACAATTTAAGCAGCAGATAGAGGGGCTGACTGCTGAGACCAAGGACACCACGTAGGACAGCGTGAGGTGCCATGTCAGACTTAAGTAGCTCTGATTAAGCAGAAGTGCCTTGCAGACTATAATACCGAGAAGCATAACGACAGACGGCAAAGAATGAATAGATCGTGGAGTAGAAGACATGAGGCTGCTGATAGTGGCTTGATGATGATTATGAAGTTGGTATGTGACCTACATTTCAGTTTAGTTCACTTTGTACCAAGTTCAGTGAAATACATTTCATGGGTTGCATTTTGTCACTTAAGACTGATCTGCTACTAGGCCAGACTCTTTTCTTTTTTTTCTTTATTATTTGACACTCAATAAACCACAGTTATTTGCTCAGAACAGGAATGCACATGGTGAGGAGAATGAGGATGGAATAAAAGCCTGACAATTAAAATGACACATCATGATTTGGCCACAACTGCCCTGATTTATGCCTGTTGTCCAGCTTAATTTTTAATAGTTTCTCCTTTCACTCTCAAAAAATTACCTTAGATTAGTAAAATAAACTATAGAACCATCCCAAACATGATCTTTGTTCTTTATAAAGATTTAGGGAGACAAAGGAACACTAAATATCTTTGGGGAGCAAATGTCACATAATTCAAATATCTTCAGGACAATGAATTGTTAAACCATTTATTCTCATCTTTATTTGGAAAGAAATCGCAGCTGGTGCCTGGGGCAGGGGCTTGACTATGTTTAATAAAGGAAGGTCAGAAATGTTTTAAAAGAGATATTTTATAAACATTAAAATGTTTAATTAAGAGGTCAGAAAATATTTTTAGAGAGAGGTCTTGGTGCTGAGTCTGTAAGAATGAGCAATACTGAAGCATAAGAGAGCAGACAGGAACTTTTAAAGTGGCAGAAAGTTTAGACACAGAAACAGTACAACGTGCGTGCGTGCGTGTGTGTGTGTACTTGTGAAACTAAGATTTGCCTCACTGAAAGGGAAGGTGCAACTGAGAAATAATTGGTGATAAATATGTTTAGAATATGATCCTTAAAGAACAAATGAATGAATAAACCGATGAGTAACATGAGATAGATTTATCCAGGGAAGAGGACTTTAGCAAGGGCCCTAACAGGGCAAACTGACCTACAAGCCAAATTTGACCTAAAGTAGTGGTTTATTGGCCTATATAGTCTGTTAACATTCCTTTAAGTGTAGTTGTTTTCTTTGAAAATTAGATGACTTTACACAAAATTACCTATTTCAAGTTCCACTTTAACCTGTCTTGCTACAGGACAAAATGACTAAGCGAGGAAGGGCAGCTGTCCCTTGTAAATGGGTTGTCTACACTCCAGCTTTCTCACTCCTCCTTCCTGTTTCACTTGTATGAATCGCCTGCCTTTCAAGTGTGACCTTAGATGTGGTGCTTGGGAGCATAATCAGGAGCACAGCTGATTAAAGAGTAGAACTTCATTGTGACTAATAATATATAAGTAAAAGCTTCCTATTTCCTCTAGCATATTAATACATGTATCTAAATAATAATGACAGCATGCCCAGCCAGCGTGGCTCAGTGGTTGAGAGTCGACCTATGAACCAAGAGGTGACGGTTCAATTCCTGGTCAGGGCGCATGCCTGGATTGTGGGCTTGATCCCCAGTATGGGGTGTGCAGGAGGTAGCTAATCAATGATTCTCTCTCATCATTGATTTTCTCTCTCTCTCTCTCTCTCTCCCTTGCTCCCTTCCTCTCTGAAATCAATAAAAATATATTTAAAAATAAATAATGACAGCACAATAATAATAACTACCAAGCATATGCTATACTCCAGACATAGTGTAGAGTTCCTTTCAAACACAGATGGATTTGAGTCACAGCTCCAGGCATTGATAGCAGTTGACCTTGAACAAATTAACTCACTCTCTAAACCTCTGAGTATTTATTTGGAAAGTGGGTGACGTATCATATGTCATATGGCTTTTGTGAGGATTAAATGAATGAGATCATGTATATAAAACACTTAACATGGTTCTTGACATACAAATAACTCATTCATTAAAATAATATTTTCAAATTTGAAATCTGGGCACTTGTAAAGCTGTGGAAGCATGAGTTACAGAAGACCTACCACCAAGAGACTAATTTTCAATGACTGATGCTTTTCACAATATATTAACCCTCAAAGGATTTTTACTTTAATGGGTAGGTTTTTGGTCTCAGATCAGTAGTACAAATTTCTACGCACCTTAAAAGGATATTATGAGGGCAGGTTTAGTAAAGATCTGGTATTATGCACATTGTTTTGATAACTTTAATATGCCGACAAATATAATAAATATAAAGATGCATTGCTAATTTTACAGAAAAATCTGCACTAAAAATTCCCTGAAACTCATATGAAACAGCCTGTTTCCCTTAACACATGGACTTGGCATTCACAAACACTAGCCTGAGGCATTTATAACATGAGTGTTTTCAGATATTTAATCACAATAACCATTTAAGTGTAAAACATTATATATTACTAACTTAAGGTAAAGGAAAGGAGAACTGTTAGTTTCCAAACTACAATGAGAACTGAAATCGGACAGCAGTCATGAACAGTTCTCTGATAAATTGTCCCTAACTTCAAAAAAAGAGATAACTAGTAGAGAACAAAAGACATAAAAATGAAACATGTTTGGTGTTTTATAATTAGAAGCTATTTCTGTTCAGCAAGTACTCAAAAAATTTCTTATTTTTCATACTTTTTTCAAAAGATATATGAATTTAAATTGCAAATTTACAAATATTGACTCTTCTATACTGATTTACACCTTTCACACAAGCTTGGCTTATATACAATACAAAACAATTGTTTTCTGTTAATTATGTCAAACAACTGTGTTCCTTGAACAAAAAGTCCACCAATTGTTTAAATGTATTAACCAGTCGCTTATCTAAAGCAATATATTTTGTGGAGAGACAAATTTCAAAAGTCCTTCAAGCTTTCTCCATTTTTTCAAAGGATTTCAATTTTACATTTATTCATATAATGATAATAGTGCATTGGGCACCACCTCCTCAATGCCAAGTACTGTGCACATGTAACCATGCTACATCTTAATAACTTATTTATGGTATGAGCATTATTATTCCTATGTGAATTAGAAAACTCAGCCTTGGGTGATAAGGTAAGGTGCCCAGTTAGTAAGGAGCTGGGGTTTAATTCAGGGCCATTTGAAGAATACTGGTTTGCACTCTTTTTATAGATGATCTTGGAAATTTGGATAGATGTCTATTAATAAAAATTTTAAAACAGATACAATGAAAAAATCCATCAGATAATATTTGTAAAGTGACAATGTGTGTTGGCAATATAAAAATAGCAATTAAATTTTTTAAGTTTTCATCTATTTTTTCTCCAGCCACTAAAACAAAATTCCTTTGACAGAACAATACATATTTAGTCATGCATCAATGCCTTGGGAAAAACAACAACACACACATACAGATGAGCAATGGACACAGGTAATTACTTATGCATGGTATTCTCTTGTTATAGGAAATTTTTAATTTAAAAGTAGATCTAAAACTATTTTGTTAAATATATCTGTGAATATAAAATTAAACATTTAAAATTTTTAAAATGTAAATCTATATTGCAAGCTCTTGTAATGTAATTATTTCATTTGCTGAATCATTATAACACCACCTATATTTTAAGGAAAATCGGTTTGCCAATTGAGGATACAGTCTCAACGATGCATATATTGACTCAAAGTTAATTGCATTTCTTTTTTCCAAATATATTTTACTTTAACTGCAGACTAAGAAGATCCAATAAGAACATTTAAAATCATAAACGTTTTGAGCAGTAAAGTTAACAGAACTATTTGAATAGCATTTCTCATTTGCATTTAAGAAATAAAATAGTAACTCACTTGAAAACTGAATTGCAAATCCAGATTTGCTGATATAAAAATCCGTGTCAAACTGGATGGTTACAATATTGAGGGTGCTATGGATTCCTTCAGGAATAAGAGATCCACTAATTTCCTTTAAAAGCATTTCATTTTCTGGTGGACCATCCCAAACTCGGAGTATATCATGTGATGCTTCCGTATCGAAAGCAAGAAACTGTAGGCTGTGGAAGAAACATATATCTGTTTGATAAGTTTAAGTACAAATTCTGTTTTAAATAAAGAATATAACACATATGCATCTTTGCTCTTACTCATTACTAGAGGCCCATTGAATAAAATTTGTGCACTCAGGGGATGGGGGATCCCTCAGCCCAGATTGCAAGAGGGCGCAGGCTAGGCCGAGGAACCCCACCAGTACACAATTGGGGCTGGAGAGGGACGTGGGAAGTTGGCCAGCTGGGGAGGGACTGTGGGAGGGCTCCAGGGTGTGTCTGGCCCATCTTCCTCAGTGCCAATTGGCCAGACCCACACAGCAAGCTAACCTACTGGTTGTAGCGTCTGCCCCCTGGTGGGCAGTGCAAGTCATAGCGAGTAGTTGAGCAGCTGTAGCATTCATTAGCATATTACACTTGGATTGGTTGAATGGATGACCGGACACCTAGCATATTAGCTTTTCAAAATTTAACAGAATATTTAACCATAATAAATTTTTCTTGAACAGTATAATTTATTTCTTTAGAATGATGAAATGTACTATTATATCACCTGGCAAATTATCAACTTTGAGGTATACATTTTTTTCACTGTTCATGAATTTCAACTATGGCCACAGCAGGTGACACTGGTGGAGGATCTGGCACATGCCAGGCACCGTGCAAAATGCATTACATTTTGTTACTGTTGTTGTTGAACTATTATGTCTCTATGAAGCAGGAATAGTTTTTATCTCAATTTTATAAATGTGTCATATGGAGTTTAGATAGATTAAATAAAATGCCAAAGGATGGCAGAGTCATAAATTGAACTAAAGTTTCTTACTCCACAATATATATTTTTACCAATGTTTCAAGTTTGTTTGTTTGTTTGATTAGATTTCAATGAGACTTATTCCACAAATGCAAGAATAATTCACATTTAGAAACCAATCAATATCCTCACAGTGATAGATATAAGAAAAATATAACATAAACATCTCAATATATACAGAGAGAAAAGTATTCTAAAAAATTCAACATTATAATGGTACTCAGCAATCCAGGAGTAAAAGGGAACTTCCTCAATGTAAAAAATAATGTTTACTCACCCTCCAAAAAAAAAGGATGAAAACTAAATAACCTTGTTTTATAATAAATCTAATCTGTTTTATATATAATTTAGACAAAATTAGTATCTGACATTCTGTGACTAGTGCCAAAAATTAGAAATCCAATTTTGTCAACAGTTCAACTCAACTCTTTCAACATATATATCACATTTATGTTTGATATATGAATGGTTGCAACTTTAATTTTGAACAATATCAAGTACTGTTCTTTAATTTAAAAAAGTCCCAGAATCCAGTTGAAATCAATATTTTCAAGTTTTCTAATATTTAAGTAAAACAATGCATTACCTATGCTAAATAAAAATAGTTTGAGAGTCGATCTAGTGTAATCTATTTTGTTCTGCAAACTCCGTTGCAAAAATGACATGCCAGATCATATCCAACAGTATACCAGTTTACATCCAATAATGCATTCAGTATACCTTTCATAACGTTTTTTATTTTTATTTATTTATTTTTTTAAATATATATTTTATTGATTTTTTACAGAGAGGAAGAGAGAGGGATAGAGAGTTAGAAACATCGATGAGAGCAAAACATCAACCAGCTGCCTCCTGCATACTCTCTACTGGGGATGTGCCTGCAACCAAGGGACATGCCCTTGACCAGAATCGAACATGGGACCCTTCAGTCCGCAGCCAGACACTCTATCCGCTGAGCCAAACCGGTTAGGGCTTTCATAATGTTTTTTTAAATGATAATACTTGTTTTCTATAACCACTTGCACCACCAGAAGCCTGTCTGAAATTTCACTATGTAAAAGAATCAATTCCTAGGTTTAAAGTCATTGTTTTGTGAACAATAACACACTGGCTCATTTGTCAAGGACGATTTGTTCATTTACTAATCCCTCCCTAGCCATAACCCAAATACTTAACCTAAGGCTGAGAGCATGTCACAGCCTTGGCAACCTGACTGTTGACATAGGAGTCGATGGTCTGCTCTCATCTAAAGGGCCATGATGTGAAGAATTGTCACCCACCCCTCTATCCTCAGCAGAAAGAGGAATCGAGCCTGGGTAAAGGGGCAGAGAGCAGGTGCTCCGGACATGCTAAAGCCATGGAAGACAAGGAGTACATACTTACTGAGTCCCGCTTCTATTCTTAGTTTTTCTAAATGTTTGTGAGGCTAAATTTATGATGGTGACCAGGACAATTTTGTATACCTATCAAAATGGTAGACTCAGTTTTTTGAGTCTTCAAGAATTAAATGTGTAGCCAGGCAGCCAGGCAGGGTGGCTCAGTTGTCTGGGGGTCCTCTCATGCACCGAAAGGTTGCTGGTTTGATTCCCAGTCAGGGCACATGCCTAGGCTGTGGGTTTGATCCCCAGTTGAAAAGTGTACAGAAGGCAACTGTTTTCTCTCTCTCTCTCTCTCTCTCTCTCTCTCTCTCTCTCTGCCCCCCCCCCACCTCTCTAGGCATGTCCTCAGGGGAAAATTAAAAACAAAAGAATTAAGTGAGCAAAGTGCCAAGAAGCAGAATAATTTCTCTTCCTCTGTGCCCTCTTATAAATATGAGAAGCGTCTTTCTATGGGGTTATATCAGCTACCACTGTGGCCCATAAATCAATAAACCATTCTTATTAATACTTTTATTTTTCATATATTTAACAGATAAAATCTAAGTTTTTCCTTACCAAGGTTAAAAATCTTGAAAAATGTTGATTGATATTATACTTAGGGGCTCATCAGGGAATCCAGATCCTCTAATCATTTTAAGAAAACAAAATCCATTTACCTGACAATGTTTCCTGGATCCACTTCAATCATCCACATGCAACGCAGATTATTGTCATATGGAAAGGGGTAACCGGGAGATAAGATTCTTCCTGATGATTCTCCTTTGAAACGACCTCCACATTCAGCTAATAAATAAGAAGATGGAAATTTAACTCACAGCTTAATGCCAGTCTTTTGAAAACAATCTGCGAATTTTACTATGATACCTAGTACCTTAAGAAAAATAAGAATTGATCCGCCCCTTTTCTTCAAAGTATATATTTGTATATGCTTTCTCAGAGTAAGGTATTAATTGAAGAAAGAACATATTGCACAATAAAGCAAGAGTGTCGAGTTAGATCACATAAAAAATAATGGAATGAATGCAATTCGGGATTTTAAAAAAAGAGAGACACACTCAAAAACTCTAAGTTTAGGATTCCAAACATTTTAAGATGTGTTGTTAAATAATGACAATTTAAAAAGGAGAAACAGATGGCGAGTTGCTTAGTGCTCGTTGGTTGCAGGCTGAATAATTCATCATCTTGCTAACCCACCTCTGAGAAAAACTAATCTTTACTGTAGTCCCTCAGGCCTTCTAAATTTCATTGTCCTTTTATTCCCCTTTAAATCACTCTAAACACTTTCACTTTAACCTCCCAAAAGCCAAAGCATCATTTTTATTAGAGATTTCTTACTTCAGTTAAATTTAGTTTGGTTTTGATTGAATGTAATCTCTAATTTTTATAAAATTCATCAAGTTAAAATGTGTAAATATTGTCATATATTCTAATGAGATTTTTATCTTTTGGGGAATTCCCTCTCCATTTTAATACTTTTTTAACATACAGGGATGCCTGGTGTAGTCTTAATTCCAGAAATAACTGTATTGAAGAAGAGAAAACTAAGTATTTTAGTCATATATTATAAATTTAAAAATTCTCCAAATTATTTCCTACTAAAAAGTAACCCAAACAAAGCTTGCTAGTTGCATAAATATTTGAAGAAACTTTTATATTTTCCTTGTTGTTATCTTACTCAAATTCAATGGCTGAATTAATCTTCTTTTTTTTTTTTTTAAGGCAAAGGTCAAAGATAGAGTTTTAGCATTTGGGAGACATCTTAGAACAGAACCTAATGGTTCAAATTTGCAGGCTCTACTCATATAAGTGTATTTGTTGCAAAGATTTTAGATATATTTCACTGTACTGTGATGGTTAGTTTCTTGTGGTAACTTGGCTAGGTTTACAAGAGCCAGCTATCTAATCAAACACTAGCCTAGGTGCTGCTGTGAAGTTATTTCATCAATGTGGTTACCATCTGCAATCAATTTACTTTAAGTAAAGGAGATTACCTTTGATATTGTGTTTGATAATGTTGTTGGCCCTCATCTAATCAATTGGAAGGCCTTTTGAGCAAAAACTGAATTTTCTAGAAAAGAACTTCTCCCTGCAGTCTAAACTCCTGCCTGACCTTCCAGCCTTTTGGCCTTTCCTATAGATTTTGGATTTGTCAGCCACCACAATTGCTTGAATCAATTCCCTAAAGTGAATCTCTTTAGAAAGACAGATTATAGATAGGTAGGTAGATAGACAGATCAATTGATCTAGATCTAGTATTCTATTGATTCTGTTTTTCTAGAGGGATTGACACATTCATAGAGGACTAGCAGTTTTTTGTATTGCAACAATTCAATCTAATTTATATTGGGATTAATTTTTTAATAGTTTGTAATTTACTTATTATTACTAGTATTTATTTTTTTTAGTTAAGTTTTATTGATTTGAGAGAGAGAGAAAAGGAGAGAGGGAGAGAGATAGAAACATCGACCAACTGACTCCTGCACACCCCCTACTGGGAATTCGAGGCTGCAACCCAGGCACATGCCCTGACCAGGAATCAAACCAGTGACCTCTTCGTTCATGGACTGGTGCTCAACCACTGAGCCACTGGCTAGGATGTTATTATTTTTTAAAATATGTTTTTATTTTTTATTTTTTTAAATATATTTTAATGATTTTTTACAGAGAGGAAGAAAGAGGGATAGACAGAAACATGCGTTGGCTAAGTCCTTGGGCCCTGACAGGGACTGGAACCTGACCTCCTGGTTCATAGGTCAATATTCAACCACTGAGCAACACCAGCCAGGCAGCAATTTATCATTTTTAAGTAAATAAGAAGATATCAGTATTCAAGATGTCACTATCACTTGTGGTATTTCTAATATTTTAAACAAAAACTTTATTGAACAACTAGAACTGTATACCTATATTAATTCATTTTCATCATTTTTATGATTTATCAATATTGGCATATACTTATTATGCAAACAAACTTTATTCTTCATATTTTTCCGATGAATGTTTAACCAATTACAGGCTAAATTGGAGTTATGTGCACTATGTTGTATCTTGCATTTAAACATAACTTCTTTTTATCTCCATTTTTCTTTACTTAGTATTTTGACTTCAAATGAGCCGGGGTGGTATGTTATAGTGCTAGAATTCATTTCTGTGAGGAGACTTATGTTTGCAGGATAACAATGAAATAGTATTTAAAGAAAGTATACTGCTTTAAAAATTAATTTTTATTTGATCAAAGTATAAGTTTCAGAAATGTAATTACCCATGTATTAGAGAAAAAGTTTTATTTGCTTGAGGAAAAAATATAGCCATATAAATATTTAATATTAATAAGCACAGAAAATTATAATCTTAGGCCAGGTGGTAAAGCTATCAATTGTTGCCAACAGAGAACACTATCCAAAACAGAATTTCATCTTCTGTTATCATGGAAATCATCACCCATGTGCCCAACTGTTTTCAGCTGTTATTCCTGATCATCTCTCATTGAAAAAATAAATAAATAAACATTACCCTTCTCATGAGATCTTGAGCAGTATTAAGTCACTAAGTTTGTCTTGGGATATTTTATATAAAGTGCATTGATTCACTGCAAACATAATTAAAATCTTCTGATCTCAGACCAAATGTTTTTCTATTTGCATAAAATACTCCAAAAAATAAAGAATATTTTCAGCTTGGATCAATACATATTAAAAAACATATGGTTTTTAATGTATTTGTTTTGTGAATTTAATTTTCAAGACAGCATGCAAGTCAGTGTTTGCAAGTTTATAGTTTTATGTTATTGTAACCTTTAATGATTTTCTAAATATATTTCCTGTACACATCAAAGAATATAACCTAGAGAGAATTAATCAATGCTACATTTTTCTCATAACCACTGCCAGTGGGCAGTTTATTGGTCATATTCCAGAATCCTAAGCTTAATCAATTTAGGTTGATTATTATTATAGATATTATCCTCATAATCTATCCAAAATTCAGTTGCTGTCTGAAAAGAAAGGACTGAAAATGCATTTTGGTTGGATTAAAAACATGTTTGCTTTCTGCATGAATCTGTTTTCAAAATCCAATAGAGGTCTCAGGGCATCAAAAACACTGCAGTTAGCCACGAGGCCTCTAATGACTAAAATTCTATTTTTTAATAGTTTGTATTCTAGCAAATGTTGTGGAGATTCATATGTTGACCATACCAACTAACAAAGATTAAACCTTGTCTCAGTAGGTCCTCAAACCATATACATTAAATATGTGCATTTTTTTGGGATATTAATTAACCTTAATAAAACTATTTTAGAAAAATATTTTGGCCAATTTAATACATACGGACATGTGACGGAAGGAACCTGTGCCTCCGTAAACACCATTACAAAATAAGAATGACTAAAGAATCAGTGCATGTTTGTTCCCTACTAAGCAGTCAGTGTTTTGTTAAAATGTTGGTTTTTTGTTGTTGCCCTAAAAATCCAACCTGGGATATATCTGATTTTGTGGGGAGGTAGGGGGAGTAGTGGTCTTTACAATACTTTTCTATCCACCCTCCCACCCACACATACCCAATATTCATTATTGAGCTATCAGATAGTAGAGAATGCTTATTGTCTAGCTTCATGTAAACTATATATCTGATATCACTCAGGAGAATCTTATGGAAATTGGTTAATTATATTATGCTGCATACACATTTTAAAAAGCATATGGACTTCCATAGATTTCTGAAAAGTTGAGTATATAAACAAAGCCTTTTTCAGTTATTGATAATTAGTTTATTGTTTTTAATCACCTTCATAGCAGTACAGGCAATCATTTTTTTTATTAAAACTAAAGGCCTGGTGCACAGGATTTGTACACTGGTGGGGGGCATGGCCTGTGGGGATCAACCCGCTGTGCAAGTGCTGTTCATCCCAGTCAGCCCAGCGGTGTTCCCACTGTGGGAGCATACTGACCACCAGGGGGCAGCTCCTGCACTGAGCGTCTGCCCCCTGGTGGTCAGTGTGCATCATAGCGACTGGTCAACTGGTTGTTCTGGTCATTCCACCATTTGGTCGCTGGGCTTTTATTATATAGGATAAATATGTACAATGTGATTGAATTATATGGTTAAGAATCTTAACACATTTCTGTAGTGTGTTAAATTTTACCAAGATAGGAACAATAAAGACTAAAATTAAAATTAAATTTTTTGATGCTACATTGCATCAAAAAATACTCATAAAAATTATTAAAAGAAGCCCTTCACTTTCCATTAATGTCCTTCTGACAAATTTTAGTTCATTAACTTCATTTTTTTTTTTTTTTAGGTTTTGAAAATAGTGTATTTCTTACTAATATATTTTTTAAAATTTTTATTAGCTATATTAGGGTAACACTGGCTAATAACCTGACATTAATTTCATGTATACAACTTTATAGTTCTATACTCTATGATAATATGGATGGATCTTATGGAATGAGTTAGGCAAAAAAAAAGATAAGAACTGTCCGGCTGACATAGCTCAGTGGTTGAGCTTTGACCTATGAACCAGGAGGTCACAGTTGGATTCTTGATCAGGGCATATGCCCAGGTTGCAGGCTTGGTCCCGTGTGGGGGCTGCAGAAGGCAGCCAATCAATGATTCTCTTTCATCATTGATGTTTCTATCACGCTCTCCCTCTCCCTCTCCCTCTCCCTGAAATCAATAAAAATCTATTTAAAAAAATACTTTTTCACTCATATGTGAATATAAAATAAAAATCAACAAATGAATAAGCAAAACAAACATATAAAGAAACAAAAAAAAGCAAACAACAAACTCATAGATACAGACAAGAGAATGGTGGTTCTCAGAGGAGAAAAAAGGGTAAAGGGAGGACAAAGAGCGTAAATGGGGTCAACTACACGGTGACTGATGGAGACTAGACTGCGGGCGGGGAGCACATGTTAACTTCTTGACTTAAGGTATGAGTTGTGTGTAGACAGATGGAATCACTTGAAAAACTATAGTGTATTCTGGTAACACTTCTATAGAAATATTTCCTGACAATCTAAACGAGTCTCCTACCAATACAGGAAGGCAGAGGGTAGTCCCATGCCCTTCTCTCCCCAGTCATGCACTTGAGAAGGCTACTTCCATGGAGAGTGTAGCCGGGATTGCATCCATAAATGATAGTGCTACCGGCAAAGTGGCCTTGGTCACTGATCTTGTATCCAAATTGTGGAATGCCAGGGTCTTCACAATGTGAAAGTTCAAAACCTGCGAGAAGAACATAAATTTATTAAAGGTGAAATTTAACAGAAAAAATTAAAACTCTACAAATCATGTATTCCTATAATTTTCATACAGTTACGTTCCCTTACTCAGTTGTATTCTCTTTCCTACTTATAATACTCTTTCCACATTTAATTTTGATATTAGGCAGCAGCCAAAAAGAGTTTTTACATTTTTTAAAATAAGAATTTATTTATTTTTTGTATTTTTCAAATGATTCCCATGGTCTATATGACTATATCATGGCTTGTTTTAGTACTAAGCTGCTTGCATGCTTTAAGTGATTTACAGCTAATAATAGATTCTGGCCATTATAACTACTACATCAAAATTTAAAACATAAAATTTATGTGAAATCATAATTGTCCAAGTAACAAATATGTCCACTGCAAATATAAATTGAGACTCTTTACTGCTATAGTCTTAGAACATGAAATAGTTTTGTATTTAAAATATACTTTATAAAAAAAAACCTAATAGTAATTAGACTGAAGAACCCTGAATTGTTATATTCTGCCTTCTCCAGAAATTTACAGCTCTGAAAAAATTCTCACAGGGAAATAAGCCCCCAAACACATATTATTCTTCCTACATGTTGTCACTCTGGGGTGAAAAGAAAATATTTTTGTGATTCTGCAGAGTTTGGGCTTCTTGCATTAATTTTACTGGAAAGTTGGGACCCTGGGGCCAGAGCAAGCCTTAATAAGTTATTTTACAACTATAACATTAGTAAGAGAATTCGAGAGAGGTTTCCCTAACTTTGGAGGAGGTTTGTGTTTTTACTTGAAGGGAAAACAAGGCCAGGGCCTGAGGGACATCTTCAGATGACAAAAACTGCATGCACAAGAGGCTAATCTGGCCTCTGGAGAGATGTCTTTACTTTGCAAAGGTTAGAATAAAAAGCCAGAGTCCGTCCTATCCATCTCAGAGAAGCAAAGGTTTTCCTCTCTCCTTTCCAGACAGGAGGGCGAGACAACTACTTTAAACGGAGAAAGCCTATTTTTCTTCATCCCTTGCCTCTGTCCACTCGTGTAGATTTTTCTATCTGATTTTCATCTTGTTACTACAAGGTGAAGGGCCGGGTCAAAGGGGGCTACACGGTTATTGTTATTATGATTATATTACCTTAATGATAATTTGATCTCTCAAGATCCAGAAGACCTTGGGTATAATTCAGAATAAAATTAAGAAAGATGGATATTAAAAACCTAACAATCAGAGCACAATAAACTGTTAAGATTCTGAAATAACTAGAAGATACTTCGTAATTTAAACCAAACATAACACTAGTAATCAAAACATATTTCCAACACCCTATGGAGTTCTCTATCTCTAATGTTTTACAAAAAGAAGATAATTAGGTGCAAAATTATCCAAGTTCTGACTTCTGAGACTAGAGAATGAAAAAGAATATCCAGATAGCGTCATGTATGAGGGAAATCTGTGATTTTAACACAAAAATGTTGGAGATAAGGAAAACATTTGTGTCTTAAGTTATATAATAAAAAGATTTGCATCTCTTTTATAGGCACAGATCCTTGACCAAATTAGTATAGAAACTAGAAAGTAAAATTTACATCATTGGCTTTTTTACAGTATCAAAACATACATAAAATCACCAAAACTTGTAAGCTGGAAATAATGTGTTTAAACTATAATTTCTGTGTGTTGAGGGATATATTTGCTCTTGGAGAACAAAAGGATCCTTTCCTAGTCTCTTTTAGGGGTTCTTAATCATTCCCTCCTCAGTTAACTGATAGAATTGCTCTGCATATTTCAATTCATTTACAATCACTGCTTCT
This sequence comes from Myotis davidii, assembly GCF_000327345.1. Classification (NCBI taxonomy): domain Eukaryota; kingdom Metazoa; phylum Chordata; class Mammalia; order Chiroptera; family Vespertilionidae; genus Myotis; species Myotis davidii. Next base: position 483,932 of record NW_006285038.1, read on the forward strand.
TATGTTTGTTTCCCTACCAACTAGAATGATTTGATGACTTTTTCTTTCTCACAATGCCCACCAAGCACAAATCCTGGCACATAGCAGATGCTCAATAATGCTCCTGGATGACTTCGGATTTTTAAAGGCAATTACTTCTGGGGAACAACTAAAAAAATACCTAAAATAATTCTAATGAGAAACTGAAGGTAATGAGACGATTAAAAAAATGCATCTTCAGAAATTTCCCTTACGGATCAATTTGTGACAGCCCAATTTGGGTAAAAATATGTTAAGGAAAATTCAAACAGCTTCAGTGACAGAGCTAGACGTTAATCCAAATGATGACATATTATTTATATATGTATATATACATACAAATACATACATGCATATACATGTATATATATTATACTTTATATACATATTTATATATATATAACAAGGTATAAAGGATACATGTTCTAGCAAGTCAGTCTTTTAAACACAGAAGTAGAAAAAGCAGAAGTTGTAACTGTAAAATTTCAGAACATTAATTTGCATACTTGATACTATTTTTACTTACTATTTTTTTCTTTATATAATGCTCTCCAGTTCCATCCATGCTGTTGCAAATGGTAGGAGTTCCTTTCTTTTTTATAGCAGCGCAGTATTCCACCATGTAGATATACCATAGTTTTTAATCCACTCATCTGCTGATGGGCACTTAGGCTGTTTCCAAATCTTAGTTATGGTGAATTGTGCTGCTATGAACATAGGGGTGCATATATCCTTTCTGATTGGTGTTTCTAGCTTCTCGGGATATATTCCTAGAAGTGGGATCACTGGGTCAAATGGGAGTTCCATTTTTAGTTTTGATGAGCATTTATAACATTTCCAATCACTACGGTTACAGAAGGGCTGTGCTTCTATGTAGCCTTCCAAAAGTATGTGAGTGTGTTTCTATAGGTTATGCCCCATGTCCGGATCCACTTTGTCCCTAAGATTCATTCAAAGTTTGCTAATCTACTATTCAACATTTGCCTTGACTTACTGAAAGGTAAATAGTTGAATCCCTACCTCAACATAATTTCTTTTCAATTTATCAGGAACAACAACTGTGTATTCACATAGGGACATGTCATGTCTGGTCAGAAAAACAGAGCCAATGCTGCAATAAGGCAGAAGGCTTAGAGATATATGATATCTGAAAATTCACTTTTCGAATGTAAGTAGCATTTTTGATGTAACTTAAAATAAAAAGACCCTTATGTGTGTGTGTGTGTGTTTTCATCAGAGTTTTTAGCTTATAGAAGTTATGACTTTAAACAAACAAACAAAAAGATTATGGAAATGACCGCTATTCATTCCACCTGGAGAAACAGGTGGAATGCAAAGAATACATATTTTTAAACTGCCAGTGCTCTAAATTCTACGTATAAAGTCTGAAAAAAGTGCTGCTTTGTGTATTGTACATCATACATTTGTACATCATTCTGGAATGGTGGGGTTCCGCATTTCCTGATTTTTTTATTTTATTTTTTTTTTGCAATCAGCCATTTGGTATTTGGCCAAATGTAAAAATGGTGTACTCTAATTATATCTTGGAACGGAATTTAATGAGATATTGCCAAATTACTCTTCTAGGTGGCTTTACCAAAGGTAAAAGAGGTTCAAGCTCTTCAAACTGTCATCAACACTTGGTATTGTGCACCTTTTTAATTTTTACCAATTTTATGAATGTGCGATAGCATATTATTTAATGTTTACTCTTCATTTCTTAATTTTTATTATGCATTTGACTTATTGGCCACTGGAGTTTCTTCTGTGAAATTTTCTTTTAGAATTTTTTTTTCTTATTGACTTGTAGGATTCTTTCTATACAGTGTATATATATATTAGCTCCCAATATACATATATAATACCTCCTAAACTGTCTCATCTTTTTAGTTTTTTAATGGTATGTTTGTTATAGAAAATTTAAAAAAAAATAATGACTGGGGCTTGGTCAGTAAAGCAGAGTTGCTAAGATTCAATATAAAAACAATTAGAGGGAAAGTATAAGACATGTGAGGGAGTGGAGGTCAGAGGAGCACTGCTGGCTTTCAGGAAATCTAGTTCTGGGAAGCTGCTGCCACACACGCCCAGGTGCCAGCAACACAATCCAGCTGGAAGACGCTCGTGGAAAATAATGGCTTCTCCACTGATCCCACCTTTCCGCTCTCAGGGGACTGCCTTTAATTGGCAGATTCCAAGCAGAGATCTTCGCTGGAAAGAACCTGGCAAATGTACTGCCAGGTTTTTAATCTCTGCACTTAGGATGTGCTTAGAAAGACAAGGATGGACAGACTTTTACCTGTATATTTTGTTTTAGAAAACTTTCTCCTACTTAAAGACATAGTTATTCTAGGTGACAGTTTTTTTTCTAAACATTGTAAAGTTTTGATGTTCATATATGTCTCTAATCTGCCAGACATTAACTTTTATGTAAACAGTAAATTTGTAGGACTTTAAATATTTATGTTTAAGATTAACAGAACGTTTTGGGATGTGAAGGCTATACAAATGGTAATGTCTCCTTTGTTATTCCAGTATGAAGCGAGTACATCCAATATTGTCTGTAAATTGATAATCAAGACATATTTCTTTGATATTTTAGTTAAAATATATTATACTACACAATGCAGCATAGATCAATACTTCCTTTATTACTTGGTTAATTTCAAGATTTAAAGAATAAAGGAAATGCCAAAAATATCTGTCTTAAGTGGTTTATAGGACATAGGAATACATGGAATAATTTTGTTGCTCTTTTATAATTTAATTATTTTCTACTTGCATTTGCATTAAATAAGTTATACACTAAGAATAAAATTAGAGTTAATAGGTCATCTGATTATTTTTCACAGTTAACATTGCCAACAACATACTGTAATGAATTTAAAGAGTTTAAACAGTGTAATTTCTTACATATGTATAAGGCTAGTACACAAGAAAGGCATCAAACATTCGCTAATGCCCATCTTTAATTTGAATATAAAATTTTAAATGGCCATGTTCTGTGTAGATTATTGAATCATTTCAAGCAACAACAAACAACAACAAACAATAAGAACAAAAGCCTGGAAGGCTAAGAGAGTTCAAATATAGCTGAACTTTTCTCTTGTAATAACACATATGTCTCAGGCATTTTAGTAAATTTAATGTACAGAAGTGATAACAAGGGGACATCTGAATCCAGGGGCACTGCTAATGGCTGGACATATGGACCTTACCAGATCAGCTTTAGAAAAGACAATGCTATAACCCATCCTAAAGGTATAATTTAGCTCTCTAATAGGATAGCTTAAATATCTAACTCCTTTCTACTGAATGAAAGTGGGATAAGTACAAATGAAAAGCTAAAAGAATTTTCAATGAAACATATCTTCCAGAGGCAGAGTTTTAAAACTTAATAAATACCGTGAAAGACACTAGGAGTATGTCATGACCCTATAAGTGCATTTGGCCAATGGGAAAGCATTCAGATACTCAGGAATAAAATGACAAAAGTTGCTTTGGGAAGAAGTGCATTAACATTTAAAAATTTTTCTTTACAATTACATCAGTGATAAGAAAGAGCATTACTTAATGGAATTTCCCAAAAATAAAATTTAAAAAAATGCCCAGTCAATATGGCTCATCGAACTATGAAGCATGAACCAGAAGGTCACGATTCCCAGTCAGGGCATATGCCCGGGTTGCAGGCTTGATCCCGTGTGGGGCATGCCGGAGGCAGCCAATCAACGAAGTCTCTCTCATCATTGATGTTTTTTATCTTTCCCTCTCTACCTTCCTCTCTGAAATCAATACAAATATATTTAAAAAATAAAAAAAAAACACTACAACAGGTTAGGTGCAATATAGTATGGTAATTAAGAGCATGGACTCTAGAAGCAGCAGAGCTTCTCAGCTCTCTTTCCATATCTGCACTTAATAACTCTGTGACCTAGGGCAAGTCACATAACTTTTCTGTGCTCTATGTTTCCTCCTCTTCTTGTGGAATACAACAGTACCTCACTCACAGGATTGTATCTAGCATGTGGTAGATCAATGTCAGTTATTATTTTAAACCTGCACATTTGACATGGTAATATTGAAAGTCTCTGTGCCTTTAAATAAAATCCAAGCCCCTCACAGTCCATCTCCCCTCTGCCTACCTTCCAACTTTACCTCTCACTTTGTCCTGTTCTCCTTGATCCAGCTCCTGGCACACAACTCAAGGCCAGGCCTCTCTTAAGCCTTTGCACTTATCTGCCCTCTACCTCCAGATCTGAATGTGGATTCCCCTTCTTTTAATCGACTATTGCCCTGTTATAAACTAATTCTAGGTGCAGTTCTCTTATCTTTTGTTCATATCTTTATTTTCTGTCTTGTCCCAATAAAACATTGGCTTCATATGGACATAAACTTTGTCTTATTCACTGTTTTCTTTATCTCTAGATCTCAAGCATTACAGTGGGGAAAGACAAAATTTAAACCTATGACCAAATAAGTAAGCTCAACAATAAATTATTTCCATTAGAGGAGTAAAAGGGAAGACAAGTCACCAAATAAAAAATGACATTTTTACAACTTAGCCTTCAGAGAGAGAAATGCAATAAAAGACACCAGGTTTTAGAAATGCATTCTTGAAATGTGCAGTGAGGAGCTGAAGGAGTCTAGTCAGAATATCCTATAAGGATTTTCCAAATTATATTAGAGTGTTACTCAGAGCAGAGTAATGGTTTAGCAAGGATACTGCATTGAGACCTGACTTTCTGATTTGTTCTGCCAACTTTAGGAAAAAGGAATGGTCATTTTTCCCCCCTATTTTACTCCCCTACACCTTCTCATAAAAAGAGCCATGCCTTTATGGGACACAAGGAAATTAACAACTAATTTGTGTTATATAAAGCACCTGAAAACATGCTTCATCTAGATCTTTATTTGGGTGAGTTTCAGATTTCTCAAGGGCAAGAGTATTGATGGCCATTATCCTGAGAAGAATGGGAAAGCGATCTGACTCAAGGAAGTAATTGCTTCTGCGAGGCCGGAGGAATGGAGGAGCAGTGGGAAACCCTTCTGTAGTCAAGGTTTGGTCGAGTGTCACAGAGATTTTATATTTGATCTGCATAGCTGCCCCCACTTCAACTGACTAATCAAACTAGAATTGACTGAGAAACTTATTTGGGAGTAAAAGACTAAATAAGATTCTTCTTGACAATTCTAAAGGGTAACGACTGAAGAAATTTAATTTGCTTTAGGAAATAAAGGGGTGTGACAAAGGGTGTAACATTTTCTCCCCTCAAGTATATCCTAGGTATGTATATGACTTATCTATTATGGCAAGAAAGTGAGACAAGCCCCCTGTTTTCTTAGCATAGTAAGGCTAATATTAATAGTGTGTAACCTTCTAAACACCGAAGATTCTCTGGGCTTCCATGACACCATTAATCATGGAGGCATATATTAATACAATACCTTTTGACATATTAATTTTTAGAATATGTGCTATCACTGTACCTGATAGTAGACACTGTAAGTTGCCTTTTCAGTATCTCTTTTCCTCTTCTTCCTCACTAAAGCAAACCCCTGATTTTGTTACAAGCAGTTATAGAATCATATCAGACAGTGTATTATGATGGTCTAATACTAAACCATTTAGTCTGCCAAATACTTCATTTCCTGGGGTGCCTTCTAGAAAACTTCAGGCATAACCACATGGCCCAGTTTTAGACAAAAAAGGGTAAGAGAGTGACTAACAGAGGAATGTGCATTCCTGATAAAAGGAACGTGTGTGATTGGCACTGCCTGTTCTCTCTTTCTTCCTGCCTTGAATGTGTCTATCCTGTGACCATGTCACAAGCACAAAGAGAAAAAGTGAACAGTAGGGAGGCCACAGTAGCAAGAAAGGGGCAAGACCTTTACTGACTAGTTTGAACACTTGTGTCAAACCTACCCATCATCTTTCTCATATACATCCTTGTTGTTTAAGCCATTGGAAGGTCTTCCATTACTTTAAGCCAAAACCAGCCTCTCAGGCACTATTCTCACTATTTGCTATTCTTGGTGATTATATACATAACAGAGCAAGAAGACAATTGAAAGGAATTGAACCCCAATGGCCTGTTTTACAATATTTATTTTTCTCTCAGCCAAGTGAGGTTCTGTCTACCTCAAACTGAAAATAACCACACAACAGCAAGTGTTACTAACTCAACAAAACTGACAATAGAAAGATAGCTAGAAAGTGACTATCATTTGACAGTGTGTCACTACACAAGGGTGATCTTAAAGGCCTCTTTATGCTAAGATTAGAATTAAGAGAAGCTAGGTAAGTGGGATTAATCTGAATTGTATCATATGCCTTAAAAGTGCTTAATATGTTCTTTTTAATCTCAATGCCTTTCGTTGTCCTATTCTCTTTGCCTGGGATACTCCCTATTTCTTTCTGTGACCTACCAACCCTACCTTTAATACCACCCAATTCAGGAATCCTTACCTGACCTGCCCACCTTAATGTCCTCTCTCCTGTCTCTAGTTCTCTTAATGGCAGAGGAGGAGTTGAATTTAGGAATAGCTGGACACAGGAATTCAAACACAAATACAGTTGTTGCTGCTTCATTTTTCCCATATATGAACACCTAGTATATTCTCTCGTTAGGAGATGAATTATTGCTGCTAAGAATTTTATGAATATTTAAAGTATGTGGCCTAGTAAAATCTGCTGTATCGTAAAGGCATTTTATAAACACGGTATTGAGACCATATGTTAATTTTACCAAAAAATATGTAAATAGATACAATTGAACTAAAACAGACGAAAGGCATTATGAAGGGAAATGGCCCTGAAAAACTATGCACATTATGTTTGCAAAAAATATAACCACAATACAGTGTGATGACTGTCACATTAATTATAGATATAAACACATATTTATAGATATACCCTTTTTAAAAATAATTGCTTTTATACTTTCTTCCAAAATTCTTTAGCTTCCCACCTTCATAAAGACGTGCTAACGGATGAACAATTAGAGTCATTAAAAAAAGAATGACTTCAAATATTTGCTTTTTGAGGTTCCTCTTATTTGGCATCCAATAACTCATGCCAATGATAATAAAGTCAATGATTTTCCTCATCCCAGATTCCCAAGCTCCCTATACAATTTAAAAATTCAAATATGTCACCCCAATAAATTAAATTAAAGAATCCAAGTATGTCCTACAATACCCAGTATCTTTGCATCAATAATGTCAAGTTGCATAGAGTTTAAATATCAAAAAGAAAATTTCTATTTCCTCTATGAAAACCATTAACATTTTAGACATGGAGAAATGCAAAATGATGCAGAACAAAGAAAGGCCATTATATAAACATTGAGCCATGACTTGAAAAATGTCAGCAGCCCTGCTAGAAAACAGAAAGGAGGAGAAGAAAGCATATTTAAAAATATTTGCCCTTCCGAAGAGATCACATCAATTATATTTGAGCAATAATCCTCAATACCATCACTTTTAGTCCATCAAACAGTATACTTATAACATAAGTTGCTAGGATTTTCATGTGTCTTTGCAAGGACTTCATAAAAAGATCACATTATACACAGAGTTCTTAGGATTTAAAAATAGGTATTTAACATTCATGTTGTTAATTTATTTTTCCTTCATGTTAATGATGTAACAATTAAAGAACAAGTAGAAAAAGCCTTGACATAATCAGGGAACAAGAGTAAGCTCTCAGTATTATACACCGGAATATATTAATATAATGAGCCATACTCGTCTGTCTACTATTTCAAATTTCATTAAGAAAGAATATTTTCACAAATGATTATGATTCATATCCCCTTTAGAATTCCATGTGAATAACTTTAGTGCTTTACCTTTTTAATTTCCCTGTTTCCTCAATAGTTTCCACTCATCTGACCTCTTGAGAAAATTTAGAGTGGTCATTAGATTTTTTTCCAAATATTCTAATACTAAAGATTCCTGAATATTGCTACTTAATTTATTTTGCTATATTAAATGAGTGTTCTGAACTTCTAAGAATTTATTTGATCTGATGGTAAGTTTATTAAACACATATAACCACTTCAATTTATCTGTGCTTTACTTTTTAGTACAGTGTCTTACATAGGGTAGAAACTACATAAATATATTATTTGAATATAATTTATTGTTCATTGATGCAATTAGTCTATTTCTTATATTTTGGCAATTGTAAAATTAATTCATATGACAATGTAATCTACCTACCTATGATTCTTGGTCTTTGAATTGCTACCTGTTTAATTGTCAGAATAGTTGTTTGAGTATAATAGAGTAGGTTTTGATAAAGTTATCTTTAATAATGCAATTCAACACAAAAAAGGCAAAATAAAATAAAAACTTAGCTACTCTTTAGTGTAAAATCACCTGAAACCATCATTTCTCATCAATAACTGTCCAACTATTCTATCATACACAAATTGTGTGTGTTTTGCAATTACAGGTGGGAGCCAAAATATTGGATTTCTATCTACTAAAGAGCTAGTTGTATTTCTTAAGTATTCAATGGGGAGAATAGTGCCATTTTGAAAATAAACAAATAAGCTCAAAGTCACAGATTACTTAACCTTCCTGAACCTTAGTTATTTAAAATGTAAAACAGCAACAGTTAGAATATCTGTAATTTATGGAGTTATTGTTAGGGTCAAATGCAATATATATGTAGAAGGCAGCCGCAAATTGCAAACTGATGATCAAATGTTGGATTTTGCTTAACCTAGTATACTTCAATTATTTAACAGATTCTCAGAAATAGTGTTTGACAACTTTATTCTTCCAAAATACTTACTGGTATAGACAAGTTGAAAGCCTTCATCTGTCCCTTCAGAATCAGAATTAAATTCTAGCCAGAGCTGATTTGAAGTACTACTAAGAGTCAGTCCTCGCATAGACGCTCCAGTGAAAGCACCTAATAGATGAGTTGTTTTATCTTTTCCATCATAAATCTGCAAAATATATTTATAATTAAAATGTAAATGTGCCAATAATAACTAAATCAGATGCTGTATTTATATCTACATAAAAGAAAAAATTATCATAATCTTCCTAAATAAGTTTACTACATGATTTCAAAGGAAAATTATACATGCATATTGATTCCTATAAATATCGGTCTAAGAGTTAAAATTCACATGGGTAATTTTAAAATTCCAAACTTAGTTGAAGATAAGTAATACTCAAACCCATGTTATATAATTTCTCTTATTATGAAAGCAATCCTTTCTTCTTTGTTTTTAATGGCAGACTTAAAAAGTTGATATTAACTACAAAGAGATTTATTTCCAAGGTTGGTTGATTGGTTGTTTTTCTGCAACTTGCTCAAGGGGACCAAACACCTGCTTTTGTAATAATATAAATCATACAAAATGTACATGTTTCTTTTTCAATTTCTATAATTTACCCATTTACTTTAACTTACCTGATTTTTACATTTTTAAAAAAATATATTTTTATTGATTTCAAGAGGAAGGAAGAGGGTGAGAGATAGAAACATCAATGATGAGAGAGAATCATTGATTGGCTGATTCCTGCTTGCTCTCTACTGGGGATCAAGCCTGCAATCCAGGCATGTGCCCTTGACCAGAATCAAACCTGGACCCTTCAGTCCATAGGCCGATGCTCTAACTACTGGGCCAAACCAGCTAGGGCATAGTCTTAAAATATTAATTTAGAACAGTGCTAAATGCTTTTAGAAACCAATTTAACAACTCAAAAATATACAAAAGCAAAACTGATAAGCTCCCAAGTATCCCTCTATCATTCTCATTCTCACTGCATTCTGACTTGCTTTTCTTTTATCAATGCGTTCTAGACATCTCTTCAGGTCAGAAGATAAAGAGGCTTCCTTTTGAACACTGGGTAATATTTTTTTAAATATATTTTCATTGATTTTTAGAGAGTGAGGAAAGTAGAGAAAGAGAGAAAGAAAGAGAGAGAAGCATCCATGAGAGAGCGAAGCATAGGCTACCTGCTTCCTGTATGCCCCCTCCAGGGGATTGAGCCCACAACCCAGGCATGTGTCCCAACTGGGATTCAAAGCAGCAAACCAGCAAACCTTTTGGTGCTCAGGACAATGTCCAACCAACTGAGCCATACCGGCCAGGGCTGGGTAATGTTTCATACAGTGACGTTACCACAACTTGCTGTATCATTCCCATATTAATGAACTCAAGTTGTTTTTTTACCACTAAAATTAATGCTGAAATAAGCAAATTTTTAATATAAACTCTCATTATTTGGTACTTGTATTTTAATAAGACATTATTCAAAATATGGTATTTCCGGGCTAAAAAGTATTGCCAGATTATTTTCCAAAATGTGTCTAGTAATTAAACTGAAGGTTTACCAGTAATGCATGTTAGCACCGTTTTTCCTTAGAAGCACGTGCTTTCAATATGAGGTTATTACCTCCAAGGAAGTGGAAATTGGCTCTTGCGGGTCATAAACTCTTAGATATTATGATGATTTGTGGTCCTACAAAGATCAACTCTATCTTACAAGTATTATTCCATAGTATTTAGTTTCATGGAGTTGGGGTTGAGAGTTCTTAGGTGAATGTTAATCAGTAGAGAAAGCTGAGAAATGCTCCTCAAAGTTATTTATCTCTTGCCTGACATTAGAGTAGGAAAGTGGATCACTAAACTCCTAATCTAGTGATCTTGCCAGAGCAGCAATGTTTCCAAAAGTGGTATTTATGCATTGTGTTAAGTACTATCCTTCTTGACCCAGAGAAAATTTTAAAAAATGATCCAATATTTTCTGTTATTGGAGAAATATATTTATTTCGGGTCTTTCTATTTTTTTAAGCTAGTATAATACTTTTTTTTCGAAAGAAACTTTCTTAGAAACATACTTTTAAGAAATTATTAAAAGAAAAGGCACTAATGTTAAAAATATATAACAGGAAAAGAATTATCATGTGCCTAGCTGGGAGGACCTAATTCAACACTTAAACTCACTAAATAAAGATTATTTAATAATATACAGTCAAAAGGTAAAAAACAAACACTAAAGAAGCACTACTCTATCAACAAAGTAAAATGAAGCATGATCATTCAACCGTGAATTTTAAAAGAATGTAGAAAATTATTAAATCCAATGACACAAGTGTAAATTAGGAAGGCTTTAAAAAGATAAGAGTTTTATATAATAATCAAGTCAATGCTTTTAACTGGTAAATAAAATCCTTCAAATGTATTCAAAAACATATGGAAGCATACAGACAACAGGGAAGGACAATGTAGTATAGTAAAAAACAAATTACTTTTGAAAGAGACATGAGTATAAGCATAGAAGTAAGAGGATAAAAGAACCAAAATGTACTTTCACTTAAAAGTAAATTTACTTTACCGAGTGATTATTGGGTCTAATCAGTACCATACAGAACTTTTATTTGAGACTGTTACTTCTCATATTTCTATTCTTATTAAAATAAGGATCTTTAAGAATATTTTTATTTACTTGGGCCTACTTTTCTTTTTTAAAATATAATATTTTATTATTATTATTCAGCATATATCTTAATATCTATTTTTTCAAAAAGCTAAAAGAACTAAAGATAACTGTATAATATTATACTTTTTAATTGGAAATGAATAAATTCTTGGTTTTTCCCACAGAAACATTCTTAGTTACTTAGCACCTAATTCAGATAATAAAGACTTACTTTTATGCCAAATATAGAATTTCAAATCAATTTAAAAATTAATAGTATGAAAGTCATCGAGCCCTTTTATAATGTTAATAAAACTCTTTGGTAAGACTAATTTGTTAAAAGGTTGCAATTTATCTGGTAGTTTAACACTAGAACAGACTAAAATTTAATATTGGCATGTTTGAATTACCAAAACTTTTGTAATGGATCAGGGCTTGAAATAAGTTATGGTGTATAGACTCCTAGGTTCGAAAGGTCAAACCTTATTATGATGAACTGCTGATCAACACTCAAAACTGTTGTTAATTTTATAATAAATGTATGTTATAAGATATATGCTCAGTCATTTCTCCAATGAATTAGTAAAAAAGGTGTTATCTAAATTTAAGAGCAGATAGTACATAAAAAAGAGAGAAATTACACATGTACTTATGTATATGAACCTTTGAATTATTCCTACTCATGGACATTACAAATTTAATTTTTTGTCATTTGTTTTATAGGTTGATTTGTAAACTTAAATACATTTTTCTAACAATGTAAGGAAGATGTTAAAGTGTGAGTAAAAAAGATTTTTTTTAATGGTCAATCATAAAGGACTCTATTTGAAATCTTATGTTTTTTCCAAAAGTAATATGAAACAAAGCAGAGAACTTATATGCAAAAATATTTATGTCTCTGAAATAGCTATATATTGTGTCCTCAATTATATGAGCCAGCATACTCTAATAAGGGAGTTGTGGCACAATGAAGAGGCCGCTTTTCAGGGGCATTAGCTTTATAGTTATACTAGAGGCCTGGTACACGAAAATTCTCTCACAGTCCAGGACCCCTCAGGGGATGTCCACCTGCTGGCTTAGGCCCGCTTCCTGAGCCTAACAGTCAGACATCCCCCTGGCAGCCTGGAAGCCCTCGGGGGATGTCTGACTGACATCTTTAGTGCTGCCTAAGAGGTGGGAGAGGCTCCCACCACTACCACTGTGCTCACAGCTGTCAGCCCAGCTTGTGGCTGAGTGGAGCTCCCCCTGTGGGAGCACACTGACCACCAGGGGGCAGCTTCTGCATTGAACGTCTACCCCCGGTGGTCAGTGCGCATCACAGTGACCAGTCGTTCCACTGTTAGGGTCAATTTGCATATTACCCTTTTATTATATAGGATAACAAAGTTGAAGCCCCAACTCTACCACTGAAGTTGTAAGTCCTGTCACAAATCATTTTACGGCTGTGATCCTCAGTATGGGAGAGAGAGAGAAGGGTTTTTTGAGGCCTACCACAGCACTTTATACTAATGAGTATTTAGAGAGTGATTTTGAGAGGGGTGTAAAGGATGAGCAGTGAACAACAAGCAGAGCTGATAGATATGTGTGCTAAGCGGATGTGCTGGAAAATATTTAGCATCCAGGTCTCAAACAAACAAAATTGAGAAGTGTATATATTCATGCAGATCATTAAAAATAACTTTTATTGACATAAAGAGAAGTTGACAAACTTTTTCTGAAAAGAATAAGATAGTAAATATTTTAGGCTGCTGGGGTCATAACATTTCTGTTGCCACTACTCAATCATGCCATTGCAGCACAAAATCAGCTATAAATACTATGTCAATGAATAAACATGGCCTTCTCCTAATAAAATTTTACTTACAGAAACAGGTCTTAGGCCAAATTTGTCCCTTAGAGTGTTGTTTATGAACCCCTGATTTAAGGGATGTGTAGCATGCAATTTACAAATAGTAATAAAATATACAATATTCATTATTGTAAATTCCATAGAGCTAATTGGTTGTCACAAAATGTTTTCAGTGTTTTTTTGCCAAACCTTTTCTTTCCTGCAAGTTACAATTGCAACTGACAAACAAGAGTAGAATATGGTTTGATTATTTTTATGTTAAGTTAGATAAAAGTGAAACATCAAAAAATAGCTATATTAGGCCCAGCCGGCATGGCTCAGTGGTTAAGCATTGACCTATGAACCTGGAGGTCATGATTTAATTCTTGGTTGGGGCACATGCCCGGATTGCGGGTTTGTTCCCCAGTGTGGGGCATACAGGCGGCAGCCCATCAATGACTCTATCAGAACAAAACTGATTTCTAAATGATCTGAGCAACTTTTCTAAGTGGAATAATAGTTTTCAAATACTAGGAAAGATATCTTCTCAATTTTTTTGCGCTATGCACAATGTAATTGCTATAGACACAACACATCTCATTTAAGTGTAGATATGAGCAAAACAGTAAATCTAGTCAGTGTTTGTGGGGTTTGACAATGTCTGCAGTATAAATACCCCTATTATCGATGCTATTGTAATTTAACCTAGTTACTAACAGCTGGAAAGGAGTAAAGGGAAGGCCACATAGTACAGGCATTCATTTGTGCAGCTTTGCCGGGAAGCTGCATTATAGAAGCACGCCCAGTAGAGTCCAGATGAAATAGGGAAGGTACTTTCTGTCAGTCACAGCTGGGAACAGATCATGGGCGAGAGTCGGCCTGGCCACTGCAATCGCAGGAAGATAGGAGATGTTTCACTTCCTAAACAAAGGACTTCTTTCTCCTGGCTCCTGGGGCTCTTGGGAACCTTGAGGCAGGGGTTGTGCTCCATGAGCTCCCCTGCGTTTACCCACATGACCCACAGCCACGTGGACCCCACACGATGGACTGATGGACTGCAACTAGCCTACTGCTGTACCGGACCCAGCTCCCCATGGAACAGAAAGTTGAGACCCTGGCTTTGCTTCTCACTCTACTGAAACCCCAATTGCACATCTTCCAGGACTGGATTAAGGGAAATAGTACTTTGGAAACTGAGGGATGGAATTCCACACAAATAGAAAATCACTCATCCTCCCATGTGAGTCTCAGAAAATTCTTTTTCTCGAGCTATCATAAGAACCCCGCCCTGAGCACTTATGTGGGAAAAGGGATGCCTCACTTTCACTGATGACACTATAACCCAGATCACACTATCAGTGCAACATCATTGAATGCAGAGTTGGGAAGAGATGCACACTCTGACCTAGTATTTCCACCAGAGAGATGCAATACACTACACAACGAGCCTAAAGAGCACAGATAATAGTAAAAGTAGTAAAATAATTAGGAAATTAAAGTTGTATTTATTACCTTTGCTTTTAATATAATTTTAATTAATTTAATTATAATCTAGTTGTAATCTAATTTTTAATAATGGCTATGTATAACAACTAGTTCACAGAATTACTGAAAATTTAACAACAGGCTCTTACAAGTGGCACTCCCAAAGACTCACAGGCAAGTTAGGAAAAAGCTTGAAAATAATACTTCTTAGAAAACAACAGTAATGACACATTAATAACCTTCATATCATACTCCTAAAATAGGTTATTAATCAAGCCCTTCAAATATTGACTTTTTCATAAATATGACATTAATTTTCCTAACCCTTGTTTTTTGAACTCTCAAAATCAATTTTGAGTTATTTTGCTGGCTCTTTTCCATAATCATCCATTTAGTCTATTCTGCATAAGAAATAAGTCTTTAAACTACACAATGCTGACTGTGGTAGAATGATTCCCTTGAATGTTGTCTCTGCTAAACACAGCAACTATGAAAACAAAAACAGTATTTCTGATCGGTATTCAACTTTCATGCTAACAGGCTGACAATGGGAACAATTCATTGTTGATTGTTTAGAGTCTACACCTAATTAAATATCTCCTTTAAATGTGAATTGAGAGAATTAATTACATCACACATTTTGCATAAGGGTTTGGAAAGTTCAATATTCTTGCTGATTGAAAGGAATCAAACCAAAGAAGAATATATTCATAATTCAAAACCTGCTGGTCATCAGATAATCTGGAGAGTTTTATGAAAATACATGATCCTAGGTGTAGACTAACAAACAGTTTCTCCAGATCTAAGGAGTCAGAAAATCTGGTAGTGATGCCAGGAATAGACCACCTAGAAGGGTCATATGGTCCTCTACACTTGATATAAACGTTACTAGTGTGGTGACAAATAAAGTAGTGTATGGAAGGAGAGGGGAGGGTGAGAGAGTATGAGTGAGTAAGTGAGCAGCAAAATAGATTGTGAACTCTCAAAGAGGAAAAGTATGTGTGTGTGTGTGTCTTTAGATATAGCTAAATACGTACACATATTTTCTATGTTGTGAGTGTTTTTGTTTTTATTAGAACCCAATACAGTAATGTTATAGTTTAAGAGAAACCAGAAAAAAACACCACCTTGCAAACTCTATACTCTAAATATATATAAAAACCTAAGCGACCATCTGACCATTTAACCGTCTGATCGGTAAGCTATGATGCACACTGACCACCAGGGGGCAGACGCTCAACGCAGGAGCTGCCGAGCTGTGGTGACTTGGCAACTGTAGTTCTTGGGTGACACACCCGGAACCAGAGAAGAGGGAGCCCAATTCCAGGATGTGTCACCCAAGAACTGCCCTCTTGCAATTCAGGACCCCTCAGGGGATGTCGGAGAGCAGGTTTCAGCCCAATCCCTGCAGGCCAAGCCAAGGGACCTCACCTGTGCACGAATCTGTGCACCAGGACTCTAGTAAACATTATAAGAGAATTTAGCCAATCCTACCACATAAAGAAAACAATGCTTTTAACTTCTCTTGGTCAAGAGGATTCTATGATGGCCTATTGTTTTACTTATTTCTTCTTATTTCCTAATCTGAATGTATTAAAAGAACTGTTTCTACTAGGTTTAGAAACTGGCTTTGCTTCTCACTCTACTGAAAACCCAGCTGCACATCTTCCAGGACTGGATTAAGGAAAATGGGACTTTGGAAACTCAGAGACGGAATTCCACACAAATAAAGCTTTCTACCATATCTCATCCTCCCATGGGGCCTCTGGCACCATTTGTACTTTGGAAACCTGGGGATGCAATTCCACACAAATAAAAAGCTAGGGAGTGCTGGGGATTTGGGATGGGCTCTTGTTCACTAGTTTGCAGTTAAAGCAACTGACCTTTTATCCTTAGAGGACTTTGGAGTCCAAAATCTGAGAATTCTTCATTTTTGCTTTGGAGGGTGCATCTGACTGCTTGTGTATGTAGGTGTCTGAACTAATCATTGGTCTTGGGATTAATGGGAGGAAAAAGGTAACATATAAACATTTTACATCTTACACTGATGGACAGACCATGAAGAAGTCAAACTTGGAAGGTAAAAACCCATCCCAAATCATCTCTGTAGAGTGGCTTGTTAAAGTCATTTTTAAATAACAATTTAGAATAAATCCCAGGCAAGACTAGCAGTAGGGGGATAATAGAATTGATAGTTTCTATTGTAACATTGAGTATATTACATTTTCAACTTCGGAAATTATTCTAGGAAAATACCAAAAAAATCTTAAAAAACGCTAGGAATATAAATTTTCATCCCTTCATCAATTAAACAAAAATCATTATTTAATTAAACCCACTATAATGCATTAAATTGAAGTTTTTTTTCTTTCTTTCTTTCCATTATCTCTCACCATCATATCCCCTCACATAGTCACTATTACTGAGGTCCTGCGCTTTCTCAAGGTAACACATGTCACAAGTGCATGTGACCTTCCTCCAAACAAGTACGGCATTAGAGAGCACGCTAAGAAACCCGCTACAGCAATTTTATTTTTATATCAGCAAATAATAAACATTATTCAGTATGGAAGAGGAATCCATACATTTCAAGCATCATGGAGAGAGCAGACAAATATTTTAGGAAGGGTGGGCAAGTGCTGCCTGACTTTAACACATTAATACATGTTTATTATTGTTGCTTGTGTGATACTGATTAGTGGCTGGGCTTACCCTTCTGATCTATGTCTTGAGACATTTTCTCTTGCATAGTTAGCCTGATAGAGAACAGTGCAAAACACAGGAATGGACTTAAATTAATACTAAAATTCTATATATTTAGGTGTAGTGCAGGAAGTCTTCCCCATGTCTATACAAATCTTAGGTGCATATAGTACCGACTGTGCTAGGGAATCATGAATTATCATCATAATGATATTCTTTTTAAAAGAAGAAAATAACCAACAATCTAAAACCACTGCTTAGGTAAGAATCTCCAGCCAACATGAGATGATATTTTTTTTTTTCAAGATTTGTGAAAACAGAATTATGTTGAATTTCTAAGTTGGCTTAAGAAAATCTTAACATTTAAGAATAAGGCTTGTGATTCATTTTAAAGTATTTAAATCTGATTTTGTAGAAGTTTCATTTTTATTATAATCATGTTTATAAATTATATTTATCAAAACTATACTTTGAAAAATATAAATCAGCAATTATGGAAATACTTATTTGCCTAAAATTATATCTCTTTAATTAATAATTAATTTTGCACTAAATGTTTATTATCAACGAAGTTAATTTTTACTAAATAATTTCTAAACATTGCGTTTTTAGTTTTATATGGTTATGAAATGAGTTTTATAGTCATAAATGCAAAGAATTGTTCATGTGTCAACAGAAATTGTGACTTACTTAATAATCATCAAAATAAAAACATATTATTACTATATTTCTTTAAAAAATGACCACTCGTGTGTTAACTATGATTTTTTGTTGTTGTTGTTGCTCATAAACATTCTTTTCTTTTTTTTGTCTAAAGTTTTACATATGTCTCCTTTTTCCCCAATTGGCACCCCCCTCCCAGCCATTCCCATCCCGGCAAGCCCCCACCGCCCCAGTGTCTGTGTCCATTGGTTATGCTAATATGTATGCATACAAGTCCTATGGTAACTATTATTTTTATATAAATAGTTATTGAGTAGGGAGGAAAAGTGTTTTTATTTTGGTGTTACTGAAACATTCAACTTTGTCATTAAATTAGTTACTTGTTATAAAATACATTGGAAACAAAACATTTTATCTCCATGAAAATAATAATACAAAAATGGGAAATAATATATAATTTAAAGTTAGGAATTGTAGAATCAGCTTATGGTTGGTTACATATGCATATATATGTATTAACGTATACTTAATGACTAAAAATATCAAAATGCAATGCCTGATTTCACCTACCTTAAGAACATCTCCTTGTGCTAAATGAAATGTTCTGGCTGAAATATTGATCCCCTTTCCTGCTTGAACCTGAATACTATAAATGCATTCATGGTTGTTTTCATAGTTGAGTGGGTAATTTGGAGAGAGCAAAATTCCTTCATTATTTGTTGCAGATGCACCACATTCAGCTGCAGGTAAAACAGAATATTGAAGTACAGTTTAATAGAAAGCATTATCATTTTTAAGTTATATAATGAATGGACGTGTAAATGCATTTTCTTTTAACTGGAGCCTCACAGGAAAATCATGTATGGAATGGCTGTGTGTTGTAGATGAGTCATTCCCTCTTAACTATTACATGGGAAGAACCATACCCTGTGGACAGGACACTTGTGCCGAAGTGGAAATAGACTAGAGTTTCACTACATGCCCCACCCCCATGGAAGGATAGCATGGAAAAGGGTGAGAGCGAGAGATTACTAGGATATATTGTACGTTTCTAGAAATCTGATTAATTTTTTTATTTTGAACTTCTAATTTAATTGCTTAAGTATTAAAAAAGTCAACAAATCAATTCTGTTTTATAATGATTCCAATTGGATCTTTTTAATTTTACCTTTTTTGAATTTGGTCCTCCTTCTTCCCAATAATTAGCATTCCCCTGGTTCAACAACTTCAGTAACAAAAAGGTAAATAAATACTGCATTACCTTTTTTTTATTGCTTAAAGTATTACAAAGGGTATTACATATTACATTACCTTTGAAAACTGATATAACAAGGAAAACCCACTAACCAATAACTGTAACAAATTGGGTATCTTTAGAAATAATAGTATTACCTTTCAGTTTAAAAGAACAGATTAAGGCATTCTTGAAATCAGTATATTGTACTGCTAACTCTCCAGAACTAATTTTGCAAAATTTGTGGACATGTCTAACCACTTAGAGAAAATTAAACATTTCTTAATTTATGTAAAATTTAAATTCTACTCATTACTTAAAAAAACTTGTAGCATGATTGCTATATCAGACAAGGCCTGACAATCCCCACGCATGCTCCTGAGGTCTCAGAAATTCAATGAACTCTGCTTCCTATCTTATCTGATAACTTGCTTCATGTTACCATACCATGGGCCAGGGAGAGTTATACTTTTTTAGAGGTTTTACTAACCAGAAAATATGTCAAGTCACTATTTTCCAGAAATGAGATTTTTAAAAATAATGATTCATGGGTACAGTCATAGGAAGTATACAAGAAAGTGAACGATGGATTGCTTTACATTTAAATGATTAAACATTAACAAAAAATAAGGCAAAAGAAGAAAGCCTAATGAGGAAATGAAAATGATCAAGACTGAGCAATCAGTACAATATCAACATAGTATAAAGTAATAAAAACTAATGCTGTAATGTTAAAAATCCACCAATCACATGAAGAAATGTGGCCCAATACAGTTCCTCCAAGTCCATTTAAACAAAAGGAAACCAAGACAAAACCTTAAAGAGTCCCAGTACTAATTTAAATTATTTTAATGTTCCATAAATACGGTCAAACATAAAAATAGATATGTCCTTATGCTTTTAGCTGTATACAATTATAATACCAAAACAAGTTTACAAATACAGGAACAAAATTACAAAAACAATAAAATTAAAAATAGCAACATGTATCCAATGTAGCATACGGTTTTGTTTTCCTGAAATTAAATTGCCCTTGGCAATGTGGATAAAGAACCAGCTGCTAGAGTACCGGCTTTTGGAGTTTGCTATGCTTTTAATTACACTATGCTGTGTAATGATTCAATTCTCCCTCATCTTATCCCTCTCTGCACCGCTGAGAAACTTTCATCGGTATAGTATAACATGACACCATGCGTCCTTCACTTAGTGGGAAAGAATCATTTATATGTTAAGTCTGCCTCATTTCCTTCTCACTAGCTTATTAGAATCTAGGTGTGCTTGTGGGGACATGAAGACAGATGTATTAGATCCTACAGATGGTCCAGAATGCAAGTACATTTTTATCAGTTTGGTAAGAGCATGCAAACAGTTTTTAATGATGTTATAGAATCATGGAGTTCTGATAATATGTGTTGTTGTTGTTGTTTAGAGAGAGAAAGAGAAGCATCAACGTGAGAGAGAAATATTGATCGATTGCTCCCATGTATGTCTGCTCTGATCGGGGACTGAACCTATAACCTGGGCATGTGCCCTAATGAAGAACTGAACCTGCCTACTTTTGGTGGACAGGATGACACTCCTACCAACTGAGCCACACCAGCCAGGGCCTGAGTGTTTTTTTATGCCAGCTTGCAAAACAGTGATATACTGATGAAGAGGTCAAGCTTTGAACTTCAGAGATTTTGTTTACAAAATTAAGCTTCATCTTCTATCTGTATCTATTTGGCAAGTTATTTATTTTCTCTCTTAAGTCTCAATAGTATTATCATTACAATACAAAAAAATAATACCCTCCTCAGAGGAATGTTT
Source organism: Myotis davidii (assembly GCF_000327345.1). Lineage (NCBI taxonomy): Eukaryota > Metazoa > Chordata > Mammalia > Chiroptera > Vespertilionidae > Myotis > Myotis davidii. The sequence goes on from NW_006285038.1 coordinate 505,117, forward strand.
AGTTTGTGTGTGTATGAGTTGAAAATATATAATTAGAGCCGAAACCGGTTTGGCTCAGTGGATAGAGTGTCGGCTTGCGGACTGAAAGGTCCCAAGTTTGATTCCGGCCAAGGGCATGTATCTGGGTTGCTGGCACACAACAATAGCTTAATAAACCAGAGCTATCATTACGTATAAGTACTATGAGTGACATCATCTATAAAAATAAAAGTCTAATATGCCAATTAGACTGGACAGCCAAACGACCTTCCGGACGTCCTTCCAGATGACCTACCAAATGAAGCCGCAGCAGCAGGGGCCAAGGCAGAGGTGATTAGGGGCGATCAGGCGGGCCGGGGGGGTAGGGGTGATCCGGCAGGCAGGCAGAGGGGTTAGGGGCGATCAGGCAGGCAGGCAGGTGAGCAGTTAGGAGCCAGCGGTCCCAGATTGTGAGAGGGATCCCAGATTGTAA
>NW_006285038.1:505636-514055 GCF_000327345.1 Myotis davidii
ATCAGACTGGAAGGAGAGGGGTTAGAGGAGATCAGGTCAGGCAGGCAGAGGTGGTTAGGAACGATCAGACAGGTAGACGAGTGTTTGGGGGTGATCAGGCAGGCAGGCAGAGTGATTAGGGGTGATCAGGCAGGCAGGCAGGTGAATAATTAGGAACTGTCCCAGATTGCAAGACGGATGTCCCCCAAGGGGTCCCAGATTGCGAGAGGGTGCAGGCTGGCCTGAGCGACTCCCCTCTCCCCCCATGCATGAATTTCGTGCACCAGGCCTCTAGTCTTATATATACACACAAAAGTTTAGGACATTTATATTGCCCCTAATGTGACTAGCCAGGTGTAGACAGATATTTATGTGTGAAAGGCCAGAGAACTCCTCTAATTTTGGAGAGTCATTTATGATATCTAAATCATTTTAACAACTTGTATAAACTGAGAATTTGCTCAGTAACAAGTTACTTCAACTACCCTTTAAAATATATTAATATTTTTTAAGTTCCCAACATTTAAATAGGTGGTATCTTCTGCCATAAATATTATTAGGTTTATACTGTATAATTTAAAGGAGGTTTTCGTTTCTATGAAAAGTAACCTGCTTTTGTTATATTTTAATATTTCTGTTGGTTAAAAATGAGTAAAAATGTTTTCCTATTTGGTGAAATAAAATCAGGACTTAAACCAGAATGAGAGAATTAAGAAAGAAAATTTGAATTTAATCAGCCCCTTTCTCATTTAATCGGGGATGACTATAAATTGTGGGGCTCAGTGCAAAATGAAAATGCACTGACCCTTGTTGAAATGTATTAAGCATTTCAGGAGACCAACAGAGGATTAAAGCAAGCACAGGTACCGTCTTAGCGTGGAACCCTGTGCAATTACATGTGCTCCATACCTGTGAAGGGAACACTGAATTTATTCCTCACAACTTTGCAAGGAAAAACCTCTCTTCTCCAGTTTTATGGATGAAAACACCAAAGTGAGCTTTCTTTCTAAAGTCACACAGTGTATCAGAGCTGGGATTTACATCTCTCATGGCACTTGGTGTTCATCTAAATACTTTTTTTGGTGTGACGGGGGGCACTGTTAATAACTATCCTATATGAGACTATTTCAGAAGAGTTGGTGTACATGGTCACTTTTTTCTTTTCCTTTTAACTTCTGCACATACTAGTTAAAAACATTCTGTTAAAAATCAAGAGGATTAGTTTATATGGGTGGGGTATGTCCTGGAGGTCAGAACATATTCACCCCCACATAGAATGTATAAATCTGTACTCCATTATACATAATTATTAATGTTCGGAATATTCATCTCATTGGAAAGGAGGATCTTGAAACATAAAAATTGAAAATTGATTCATTGTTTTACTTATCCATACAGAAAAATGAACAAGTTAATTTTTTCAATAAGTGTTCTAATAAAATAAATTATCTACTAATAGGTTAAGGAGGAAAACTTATTTAATCACAAAACCAAACTCTAGGAGTGAGGTGATTAATAAACAATTTATTTTTACATGGAATCTCCTCTTTGAGTTTATCTCTGAAATTAAAATATACCAAACACTGGTTTCCCAGTGTCCAATGTAGCACTAACATTTACCTTATATAAGCTCTCTTTCTGCACTTTGCTATAGCAGTCTTGCTTGCCAACTGGAATCAAACAAGATCTGATGTTGAAATTAACAACAAACTTTGCACATATGCCTAAGTCTAGCAATGAACATGCTTCTATCTCTGTTGTGTAATAAGCTGACAGGATGATATTTTCCAAATGCAAATCTGCTCTTGTACTTTCCGCCTAAATTATACTCCCCATCAGCAAGTCAAAGTCCACAGAATATCATACGAGGCCATTATAATGCGAACGCAATCTAGCTTTCTAGCGATTACACACCATTCTCTCCCCTGGACCTTGCAATTCAGTTATCCTGAACTACTGGCCCTTTGTCACAGTCTATACTCTGGGCCTTTGTACATGCTGTTTTCTCTGCATGTAAACACCACCTCGAGTCTGAAGGGATGTGATTTCAGGGACCAAATAAAGAACGAAAATGACTTGATATGGAATTAGACTTTTATGATTCTTTTGAGCATCAGCTGTCTGTGATGGTGTATGAAATAAATGAAATAATGTCACACCGAAGTATCAGGGACAATTCTCACAAAAAAATAGTCACACTGCAATGTCCAGGAAAAATGCCATAACTACAAATTGTCATGGCATATGACAGGCATAGAACTGAGTGTTCACAAAGCATACTTAAACGAGAAGATGTGACCACTGGCGAACTGTGGTAGAATATTCTCAAGATATGTTCAAGTTAACTGAGAAAAAGAACTATCAGCAGAACAGCTAGCCCCAGAGAGAAGGATCCTGAGTTGATTCTAGAAAGATACATTATATAAAACAACATCAACTACATGGGAAAAAGGAGTTTGAGTAAAGGAAGTGCTAGAAATCCAAGTAGCAAAGGTGAATTGAAAACAGTCGTCACTTCCCCACCACAGTGATGTACTAGAACATGAACAGTACACAGCGGTAACTGACAAAACTAAATCAGTGACTCACTACATCAGGGCAGCGCCAGGCTTTCCAGGCCGGTGCCACAACAAATTGCATATATGGAGTAACATACGTATAAAAAACATCTGTCATAATAAAAATAAAGCTATCATGTCCTTCTAATATAAGCAATTAATGTATTTGCTTAACAGGATACCTTGGTAAAAGAGTTCATACTAAGATAGATAAAGTGGCTTGAGGGAGATAATAGGAAAAAAAACAAATTGATTCATTTAATAAATATTGGGCATGGGAGGTCCCGAGTTGACACCCCAGAAACCGTACTTTCCAGTAGTGAAGACATATTTACTATGGAATCATTTAAATATGCTTATACAATTGGTCCTCTGTATCCACAGGTTCTGCATCCATAGAGTCAACCAACCTGAAACTGAAAATATGCAGAGAAAAAGCTGCATTGTTGCTGATGTGTGCTATGTAATCAGACCTGTGCCGGCTGCATCTGTGCTGAACACGCACAGACATTTTGGGGGGTCATCATTCCCTAAACACTATAGTACAACAACTATTTATACAACATTTACATTGTATTAAATATTACAAGTAATCTAGGGGTGATTTAAAGTATAGGGGGGGATGTGCACAGGTTATATGTAAATACTACGTCAGCATCCATGGATTTTCGTATCCTCGGGGGCCCTAGAACCAATCCCCCGCGGAACCGAGGGACTTCTGTAGTCTGTGAAAACTCATAACCCGGAGCCCTGACCTGTTCGGAGTAAAGTCAAGACTTCTCTGAAGGATGGAACTTAGTAAATTAAAGGTTACAGGAGAAGACAGTTAGAGGGGAACATATCCCAAGTAGGAGGGACACTTTTGAAAACGTTATTCGCGTGTGGGGAGAAACACATTCTAAGGACTGAAAAGCCCCAGTAAGGGAGAGGCTGTATTGGTGCAAGGCTGAGCTAGAGGCAGGCTCTCAGGATGAGATTTCTTTTGTGGCTTATCTGGTATGGTGGGGAAAAATGCTCTTCTTAGGTGTATCTGAAAGGAGATGTCACTAATGTCACAAGGAGTAAGCAGGTTGCTGTTCTTGTGGTGCTTAAATACTTTTATCTTGAAGGCTTAGAGAAGACTGAATGAGGAATGTTTTCTTTTAGATTTTCAGTTAGGAAACCATTGCTTCAGCATTCAGGATTGCCATGTTTTCTAGAAGGGAGGGGAGCACGTTTTCCCTAGCTTAACATAAGCTCTGCTTCTATTTCCCTCGTGCTTTGATCTGGGATGAATTTTATGTTCTTAATAACTGATCACTCTCTTTTAAAGCCTAAGGCTATTAACGTGAATTGCCTACAAAATAGTCAATGTTAAAATATTAATAGGTGATAATGCCTCTTCTCTCTGATTTGAGAGGGGAGGTCACCTTTAAATAAAAAAATGAATAATATGAAAGCATTACATAATTTAGCAGAATATCAGGGAAATTTCTCTTGGGGAATAGGACTTCAATACTCTTTATAAAAATATAAATATTTTCTGTTGTTATGAAGCCTTTATTTTGTGGAAAACAAATCCTGTTCATGTAAACTAAATTTTATTTAAACAGATGAAGAAATATTTTGAGCGACCAATATGAAACTCTTTGCTGAGTTGAAAATAATATGTTGATGAATGCAGCCCTAGTTGGACTGGAGCAGGGGAGATATGTATACTGGAATCCGGTGATAAGAGTCACTGCTACAGTGAGAAATGCAAGAGAGCGGGAGAATCCATTGAATTTCCATTTTTCTTGTGTACTGAAAAACAGGCTAGCCCATGCATCATTAATCTCCATTACTGAGGTAAGAAAATCTGGTAGCATCTATTGTTTACACACAGTCATATATTTTCAGATAAACTGGTAAAATGCTTTTCTGTAGTTTGGCTGGAAATTTTGAAAAATGTCTATGAGTGAAGTTTGCTGTTACTTTTAAGAATTTGCATTGCAATTGAGTTCCTCCTTTTGTATTATTTTGATAGCACCACGGGTTATTTTAAAATTGTCTTATAAAAACAGTTAAAATAAACTTGACTTGTATTATTAAAAATACTAGTTTTCAAACCTAAATATATGGTATGCTAAGTCAAGTATTAAGGTATAGCATTAATTAGGAATATATTTTCCATATTTTAATTCTTATCAGTGAAAAAATAACAGTAATATGTGGTTGTGTTCAGATAGGAGGGGATGGATTCAAGCTTTCAAATCCAAAATAACTATTTCTTTCTGTCATATATGTGAATTTGCCAATTTTGTTGTTGTTGTTTTCAGCTAATTGAGCCCATTATGTTCCAAATCTAATTTCTACTGTACTTCATCAAATTAAGATAGCATTGATTGTAAGAGGCATTATTAATTTACATGTCTCTAAGAAAAAAAAACATGTTGACAGTAATATATAATAGCCATTGATTATGAAATACATAAAACTTTCAGAGATGTTAAAATGTTTTCAAAAGAGCATCTGAAAATTGTGAAATGTGATACATTGTGTTAAGATTGAATATATCAAGGAGACCTTCTAATATGCTTTTATAACTTGGCAGTATTAATAATGCATTGTTCTGAAGAAAGTTTTAATAAAAAATGTTTTTCTCTCAGTTACATGAAAAATGCTTGGATTCAGAAGGGGTTGGAAAGTAGAGGGTAGAAATACATATTTTTTTCTTTTCAAAAACATTTACAAAATTTTTTATTGTTGCCTCCCATATGCACTCTGACAAGTGACTGAACCTGCAACCTGGGCATGTGCCCTGACAGGGACTGGACCAGTGACCTTTTGGTGCATGGGATGACACTCAAACAACTGAGCCATACCATCCAGTGCTATATTAATTTCTTTACACCATTATTTAAGATATGAGCATCGATGAATATAACTTGCATACAGGCTTTTTTCCCCCCTCTTCTTTGTTGTTCTTAGGCAAGAGTGATGCTTAACTTGCTTTCTCTTTCCTACATCTCTAAATACAATGTATGCATGTGTTCATGTGCAAACTAATAGTGCTTGTTAAACTTACTTACATATCAAGAGTTTCTTAATATGTTTTCACTGGAAGAATTTGGATTTGTTTTCTCCTTAAAATTCATTGCAATTCATTTTCTATATGCATTTCAGACCATGAAAAATCATGCATCATTGCCACACAGAATTATTCTTCTGTGAATTGCAGATGTAATTGGAGGGCATAAGTTCTAAACTTGTTTTAATCAAATATATAATTTTCAGACAAAAAAATGGCAGAAAATTCCTAAACTTGACCTTATACGGTTATGCTTCCTTCCTTCCTTAAATTGTGACTGAGGGTCTAATATTCTAAGTTTATTTACTCATTAAAAATTATGTAAACAATAATACCAGGGATATACCAGGTACTATATTAGGTCGAGAATAAGGTTTTTGTTCTCATGTAATATGTAGTCTAAAAGAGAAACAAACATGCAGACTGATATGCATACTGAAATGTAATCTGTAGTGTGATACAACTTTGTGCGATGACCTGGGGGGGCAAAAATGGGGCAATAATACATTTTACAGGGGTAGTAAGATAACATCAGGGAAGATTTCATGGAATAGGTTATCCTTGATCTGAGTGGAAGTGGTTCTAAAGGTAATCAAAATGTACAGAGAAAAATTCAAGGCAGAGGGAACTGCTTGAAGGAAAGTAGAATGGTTATACTGGATTAACATGGTGAGGAGACCCAGTAGCTTATATGCTATTCTAACACATTCAGGCTTTTTCATTCAGGCAGAGTAGGTCCACTGAAGAGTCTTATGAAGATAACAGACTTGAGGAACCCATTAGGTCAGCAGTATGGGGAATGGGTTATAGCCCTGGGTTCTTAGAGGGAGATAAAACTAGAAATTATTGGATTGTGTCAACAGGAGATGGTGAGAGTTTGTATTTACCATAGAGAGAGAGGAAACTGAAAGCAAAAGTTATAGAGCATGAGAACAAGTTGGATGTGGAGGTAAAAAGAGAGGGAGAAATTGCCCAGCCCAGTGGCTCAGTGGTTGCATGTCAACCTAGGAACCAGAAGGTCTTGGTTCAATTCCTAGTCCCGGCATATGCCTGGGTTGTGGGATTAATCCCTGATCGTGCAGAAGTCAGTCAGTCAATCAATGATTCTCTCTCACCATTGATGTTTCTATCTCTCTCCCTCTCCCTTCTTCTCTGAGATCAATCAAGATATATTAAAAAGAGAGAGAGAAGACATGAAGAGGGGTGACTTTGGGTATGTTGATTAGTTTATTTTTAAAGACTGCATAGTGGGTCAAGATGGTTATTGGTTTATAATAAGATTTTAAAAGCATATATATTACCTTTGATTATGTTTTTTAACTCAACTGGTAAAATAATACTATTATAATAATTATTGGTGTTGTGTCAAAAAATGTTTGTATACAGCTACTCCTACCCTTTTAAATATATTGTTATTAATTTTATAAGGCCAGAGAAAATAATTCATTAGGCAGTAGGAACATTTTTATATTCCCTAGTGAACTACTTCAGTGACGAGAACCAAATTGTAGTCGTAAATATAGTGAGAGGAAGGCAACATCTAATAATATTTCTCATATCCAAATATTTGAATGCATGTTTTTAGACCCTGTGAAAGCTCAATAAATACTATTAATTCAATAACAAGGCAGTAGGGGTAGTAATAATAAATTAGTTATCCTTGAAATAAACTTATGAAAATTAGTAGTCTTAGAAAACAAGAACAAAATATAACTCATCTAATAGAATTTAATTACTCTGCATACATATAAAAAGCTCCACATATGGAGGGGATGAAAGCAATAAAAATAGTTAATAGGATTTGTTAATTGCTTACTATATGAAGCACTTTATTTGCACTTCCCAGTGAAGTAAACCTATGTTTCTATAGGAGAATTCGAAGATAGGAGTAGCTAAGCTAGTCAAGATCACAAAGTTGTGAGGATTTAAACACAGTTCTGTCTGGCTCTTAACCCCTACTTGATATTGCCATTGAGAGATGAGTAAGATACAAACTACAAAATCAAGAAACTTTACTTTCACAAGAAAGATAGGAACTGCATACATTATGCTCCAAAATAGGTGCAAAAGAAGAACAGACAGTATTTACAGGTTTAAATTTGAGAGAAATTCTTTCTTATGAAAGAGTCAGGTAGCATTTTGGCTGCTCTTTCAAGGAGGAGTAGAATTCTGATGGGCCAAGAAGGGAGGAGCAGATTCAGGGGAAAGGAGAAAATTTCATTGAAGAATATAAATAATTTTCCTGATAGAAGAAAGAAAAGGCAAGAGCAACTGAATTTGCTTAGTCCAACATGTATCTTGATTGTCCCTCCCAACTTCATAATAGCCATGGGGACATTTTCTCTGTAATGAGTTGATTAAATACTTAATTTTTAAAACACATTTTTATTGATTCAGAGAGGAAGAGAGAGGGAGATAGAAACATCAGTGATGAGAGAGAACCATTGATTGATTGCCACCTGCAGACCCACATTGGAGATCAAGCCTGCAATTTAAGCATGTATCCTGACCAGGAATTGAACTGTGACCTCCTGGTTCATAGGCCTACGCTCAATCACTGAGCCACACTGGCCGAGCTAAATACTTAATATTAAACTTCATTTTAAACCATAGGTATCAGGGATGTTCAAAACATGTGTCTTATTAAGAGTTTAAAATGTAGTATTTTTATTCAAAATCGTCTCAGGTTAAGCATAAGCTTCATAAAGTCCTCTACTGGACAAGAGAAGAAGGGGTAGGAAAAGGGAATAGATAGCTTCTTTGTGCATTTCCTGCATTGATTTAGTATGAGCCCTGACTCTCCAATATTTCTAATGGAAGAATAAGACAGAGA
>NW_006285038.1:514941-516198 GCF_000327345.1 Myotis davidii
CTTCTTTGCCGACTCCGTCCACACCTTTGGGGACCCCTGGACCTGCTGGGGTTGGACCCCAGCATGGGGGTGGATTACCACATTTCTCTTAATAAATATTAAAAAAAACTTCAGAAATCATTAAGAACAATTTCTAAGTCTCAACTCCACAAATATAATCATAACAAAGCTTAGAATTTATCATAAAGAATTTCTGGCATGATAGGTTGGTTGATCCTGCCCTTACTCTAAGTTTAGGTTTTCATGAGCAGAGAAATGCCCCCTATTTTTTCCTCCCATGCAAACACTAAGAAGGAGCCGCAGGGGATAAAGTTGGGGGAGGGAATGTTTTGTTTTCTTAGACTCCCTATCCTTTAAGGAAGAAGCAACATATATAATCTCAATGCCCTCACATTTTCCTAGCTCCTCTCATCAAGTTTGTAATGGTTTTCATCAATATGATTCAAAAATGCTGTTTGAATTCAAGTTGTGGCTGATTTCACCATTTCCTTCCATCTTACTGATAATAATAATAAAAATACAATTGTTTAATATCATCTGATCAGTGAATGGGTTGAGTAAGTGGCCGAAGGCCATCTTGACTTGTGACTTTCCAGTCCTGCAAAAACCATAAAATAAATCGCCACAAAATCCATCCACTATAACAATTAAAACACACACACACACACACACACTCGAGTAAAGTCTCTAGGTCTGAGTGCCATTGCATCAGCTGAATATCTTTTCCTGATTCTCATCCCTTAGCTAATCTCTGGTGGCTGAAGGGAGTGTACTCCTGGAGGGCTAATGACTGTCTTCTCTGTGGCCAACGTGTGAAATGTCATAATTCTAAATCAGAGAAGCCTCATGCCTTCCTCATCAGATTGCATTAAAATTCGCATTAAAATTCACCATGCTAAGTACTCAGTAATGTTATTCATACACCTAATTCTTGGAGCATGTGGCACTATAGATGAGTTTTTCAGATGTCAGAGGATTTCCTATGGATTGAAAGTTCTTTGCAAATTAAGATAAATAACATCACCATTCTAACAATTTAAAAGATTTTAGGTTGATCCTATCCTTACTCTAAGTTTAGGTCTTCATGAGCAGAGAGAAGTTAAGAGTTAAGGCTTCATAGAGAGAGAATCACTGAGAAATGCCAGTTTTAATGCAGATAACCCTTGACTTTATATCTGTGACCACATACATGTAAAAAGGAACTATTTCTGGTTGCTTAATACCTTTCCAAGACTCCTTATACGGAGCATGGAGCAT
>NW_006285038.1:517672-527089 GCF_000327345.1 Myotis davidii
TGGGAAAAAAATGTTGATTTGTAAACTATGTTTATTTTGATATTACATGGCCTTCCCCCTTAGTTGTAATTGTTAACACGTGGTATCCTTTGGTACATTATGCTTTGCATGAGAATTATGGTAAAGTTATTGTAGTGACATTTATTTATTCATCTCATAGATATTTACTGAGTGCCTACTATGTACAAGATACTATCCTTTGTACCAGAGCTTCAGCTATGAAAAAAAAAAAAAAGGAGAGATGGAAATCCTAATTTCAATGAAGTATCTATTCCTGTAAGAGAAGACAGGCAAAAAACAAGTATAGAAAAATAAATTAATTAAACAATAGGCTAGCCAGCCATGGGCAAACTACGGCCCACGTTTGAAATGAATAAAACTATTGAAAAAAAAGACCGTACCCTTTATGTAATGATGTTTACTTTGAATTTATATTAGTTCACACAAACACTCCAACCGTGCTTTTGTTCCGGCCTCCGGTCCAGTTTAAGAACCCATTGTGGCCCTCAAGTCAAAAAGTTTGCCCACCCCTGGTAAGACAGTCATATGAGCTAAGAAAAAAAAGCAAATTAAAGAGGAATAGAAAAGGTATTCACTGAGGATACCCAATGAGAAATCATATTTGAGCAGAGATCTGAAGGAAGAAAAGGAGCAAGTATACAAATATTTAAGGAAAAGTATTGTGGGCAGAGGGAACAGGAAATACAGATGGGGATGTGTTTGGCATTTGGGGAAACAGCAAGGAGACCAGTGCCTTGGAGTGTCTTAGTCACTGTGGTTGCAAACTCACTATTCTTTCTGCTTCTATCGTTCCTCCCCAGAGTCTACTCTCAATCCAGCGCCTGAATGATTCCTAGAGACAGACATCCTAGGATATCTATATGTCTGTCTCTTTGACAATCCTTTGTTTAGAAACTTTTAAAGGCTTTCCTTCTCCTTCTTAGTGAAAACACAATCATTGAAATAGCCTACCAAGCCCTACAGGATATACCATACCCTCTTATCTCTCTGCCCTCACCTCATCCTATCCCCCTCTTCCTCATTCCACCCCAGCTGCACGATGCTCTGTTCCGCTCTCCTCTCTTGGAGTTCTGATGAAAGACTACAATGGGACAAACATACTAGCAAGTGTGTCTTTAAAAGATCATTCAGGCTTTAAGTTGGGAATGGTCTCTGGTAAAGCAAGGGTGGTCACAATTACTTTGCTCTTATTTTAAAACATCACTGTAGCGCCTGCCGGCATGGCTCAGTGGTTGCCATAGACTATGAACTAGGAGATCACAATTCAATTCCCTGTCAGGGCACATGCCCGGGTTGTGAGTTTGATCCACAGTTGTAGCATGCAGGAGGCAGCTGTTCAATGATTCCCTCTCATAATTGATGTTTCTCTCTCTCTCTCTCCCTCTCCCTTCCTCTCTGAAATCAATAAAAATATTTTTAAAATAAAGTTACTGTAATTATAACTTACTGATTTGGTCATCTTAAAAAAATTTATTACAAGCATCCAGTGCTCAAAAAATGGCGGTGACACTAATGTCAGAAAAAACAAAAAGGAAACTGTAGCATGGAAGATGTGATAAAACAAATTAAAATTACTATCATGATAAATTTTACTGTTAGTTTAGGAGAGACCAGTCTATAAAATATTATAAATAATGTTGAAAATTCTTTAAAAAGAGCATTACATAAAAAAATACACAATCATGATTACTCTAGATTTATAAATTTTAATAATGCTTTGCTATTTTTAGTAATTAAGGTAGTAAATGTATACAAGTATAAGATAATTTGAAATGTGATATCTTCAAAAACATAACACTTGAATGAAATGTATTAAAGTTTGAACACAGTTTATGAATATTACACAATGCATTTTTAAAGTAAATAAAGAAAATTTTGCTGAATATTACTCATTAATTTAGCCAGAAAGTTTTCTGAAGACAAAATTAAGACTTTATGTTCATAGATTGAACACTCTGACATGTTCTAGTTTAGACATAATATATACAGGGTGTTCCCCCAAAATGTATACACACTTTAGCAACTGATAGCTCAATTTTGAAAATGAAATATATTTCAATAAATTGCCTTTATAATTATTCAAAGTGTATGTACACCTCTTTTGGGACACCCTGTATAGTCCTATTTCTTTGAAAAGTCTTCCATGACAACTTCAACGCATGCAAATTTCTAAATTCCTGGAACTGCTCTCAGAACTTTTTACTTTGGCACTAATATTAAAAAGAGTAAATCAGAATTGAAGAATAAATAATGGAAATAAAAAACACAATAGAGGGAACCAATAGTAGGTTAGAGGTACAGATGATTGAATCAATAACCTGTAAGACAAAGTAGCAAAAAACACCCAATCAGAACAGCTGAATGAATAAAGCATCCATAAAAATTAGGATGTTCTAAGAAACCTCTGGGACAACATCAAGCATAACAACATTTGCATCATAGGGTACTAAAAAGAGAAGAGAGAGAGCAAGGATTTGAGAACCTATCTGAAGAAACAATAACTGAAAAGTTCCCTAACTTGGCAAATGAAAAAGACATAAAAGTCCAGGAAGCACAGAGAGTCCCAAACAAGATGAACCCAAAGAGGCACATATCAAGACACAGCATAATTTAAATGGCAAAAGTTAAAGACAAAAGAGAATCTTAAAATCAGTAAGAGGAAGGCAATTAGTTACCTACAAGGGAGCTCCCATTATCTTGTCAGCTGATTTCTCAACAGAAATTTAGCAGGCTGGAGGGTTGGCACAAAATACTCTAAGTCATGAAAAACAAGGAACTTACAACCAGCTCTACCCAGCAAGGCTATCTTTTAAACTAAAAGAAGAGATAACAGCTTCCCAGACCAAAAAACAAACAAACAAAAGAACAAACAAAAAAAAACTAAAGGAGCTCATCACCACCAAACCAGTATTACAAGAAATGCTAAAGGGTCATTTCTAAGAAAAATATGGGGACACAAACATAAATATGAATAATAAAATGGCAATAACTATGTTTCTATAAGTAATTACTTTAAATGTAAATGAATTAAATGCTCCAGTCAAAAGACATAGAGGAGCTAAATGTGTAAGAAAACATGGACCATGTATATGCTGTCTATGAGAGACCCATCTCAAATCAAAAGACACACCCAGACTAAAAGTAAAGGGATGAAAAAATATTTCATGCAAATGGGAACAAAAGAAAAGCTCGGGTAGCAATACTTAAATCAGACCAAATACACTCTAAAACAAATGTTATGAAAAGAGACAAAGAAGGACATTTCATAATTATAAAGGGATCAACTCAACAAAAGGTTATATCCCTTATAAACATTTCTGCATCCAATATAGAAGCACCTAAATATAAAAAGCAAATATTGACAGACATAAAGAGAGAGATTAACATTAATACAGTCATAGTAGGGGACTTTCATATTGTATTGTTATCAATGGTTAGATCTTCCAGAGATAAAATCAACAAGGAAATAGTGGCCTTAAATGACACATTGGGCCAGAAGGATTTATTGATATCTTTAGAGCATTTCACTCCAAAGCAGCAGAATATACATTCTTTTCACGTGCATATGGAATCAGCATTATTATACTAGCTAAGATATGAAAGCAACCTAAGTATCCATCAATGGACAATTGAATAAAGAAGACATGGTACATATGTACAATGGAATATTACTCAGCCATAAAATTCTGACACATAGTACTCATTGACAAGGCCAGAATGCAAATTAGACTGTATTAAAATAATTAGTTGAAAAGCTAAAAACTAAAAATAGTGCTTTTGGCCTAATATTATATTGAATTAATCTGCTAATTATCATTTAACCATATATAACTCAATTAAATTGGCAAGCATAGAAAACAAGAACTAAATTTATATATAACTTTTGACAATTAAGGACTTTATAACTTATGTAGAAGATTAAATAATGTCCCAAATTTCTTTAAAAGACCATAATCAAAAAAGTGATTTTAGCCCTGGTCGGGTAGCTCAATTGGTTAGAGTATAGTCCCAATATGCCAAGCTGTGGGTTCAATTCCTGATCAGGGCACATACATGAATCAACCAATGAATGCATAAATAAGTGGAACAATAAATTGATATTCCTTTCTCTATAGTTTCTCTCTCTCTCTCTCTCTCTCTCTCTCTCTCTCTCTCTCTCTCCTTCTCTCTGAAATAAATAAATTAAAATTATATAAAAAGCCCAGCCCATGTGGCTATGTGGTTGAGCATAGACCCATGAACCAAGAGGTCACCATTTGATACCAATTTAGGGCACATGTCTGGGTTGTGGTATACAGGAGGCAGCCAATCAATGTTCTTCTCTCATTAATGTTTTTATCTCTCTCTCCTTATCCTTTTCTCTCATGCTAAAATAATACACATTTAAATTTTTTAATTCTATAAAAATGATTTTAAACTACAATAATATGTTTAAATATTTGTGGGATGTTTATGTCATCACTTGAGAAATAATAGTTTATAATTTGAAGAGTACTATTTAAGCTTTTTTGAGTATAAAATTCAGGTAAAATTTCAAAGCATGCTATTCTATAAAATATACTACAAATATGTTATTTACTGATTATTTGGATGGCCATAATTTTTATCACTATAAAATTCTCTTGAATTAAATATTTTGACTTATAGAAAATAATAATGTGTTTTTGCAATGACCTAAAAAAATTTCAAAAAAAGTTCTATATCCTGAACAAATTTTGAACTGATATTTAAAAGTGGCAATTTTTTTCATCGCGCAAAATGTAGCGTACCAAATGCTATCATAAAACACATAAACTTGAACTGTCAGAACCCAAAGTAGATGAGATTAATTTAAGAGCTTTGAGCCATGACAGTATATAGCGTTTGACAAAAGTTGAATAAATATGGGTTTATGTCCCAAGAGTTAACCTACCAATAAAACCCAAACACATTCCCTAAAATACCTTTTTAAGTGCTCATAGAAGCAGTCATAAAATTACTGAACCTGCAAATTTTAATTGAGAGTATGGTGATCTTTCCAGATAGTTAAGACGGCACAGTAATTAGTACCTAGAAACATGCAGAAAAGTATCTTACCCTGAAGCAAAAAGGTTCAAGTAAAATATTTTTTAGCCACTTTGGACAAGATATAGAATATGTATCTATCATAAAATTTAACCAATAATATAACTACTACTTGCAGCTGCCACCAAATGTGGTTCTTAAAGAAAGACAAAATTGTAACCTCTATATTATAAGCTGTATGAGAAAAAATGCTGGGATTCTGGGGCAGTGTTGTGGGCACTTATCTGTTGTCCCTAGGAATACTGGAGCTGCTACAAACAAAATACATCAAAGGAACAGTGAGCATATTCTGTTATATAAACTCTTTTTTTAAAATATATTTTATTGATTTTTTACAGAGAGGAAGGGAGAGGGATAGAGAGTTAGAAACATCGATGAGAGAGAAACATCGATCAGCTGCCTCCTGCACACCCCCTACTGGGGATGTGCCCGCAACCAAGGTACATGCCCTTGACTGGAATCGAACCTGGGACCCTGGAGTCTGCAGGCTTACGCTCTAGCCACTGAGCCAAACCAGTTAGGGCTATATAAATTCTTTTAGATAAATCTGAACATGAAACTATTTATTTGAAATAATTATCAGCATTGTTTTCACTGGAAGGCATCATCAACTTACTATTTTTGTAATTAAGGAAAGAAAATTCATTCTTGGCTTATTTAATTCGAGGAGCAGATATGTCTATGAAAAGTGGCTATGGTCCTTCTTTGAACTACCATTGAAATGGTAGTGTTTGGGAACATCATATACACTGTTAGAGGTGCACTATAGTACAGTAATTATAAGGGAGTCTGGAGCTGGAATACCTGGGGTCTCATCTAGGCTCTGGCATCAAGCAAGCTAATCCCCTGTATATTTATCTAGAAAATTAGGAGATACTATCAAATTCTATATTCTCATGAGGATTAAAGAAGTTAGCACATGAAGTAGATTTTTGAAACAGAGCCATGTATCTGGTTTACAATCAACAAATGATATCTATCATTGTGCTATTTTATTCTCATGTACAATACTTTTTAGTGCTGCTCCTATTTTAAAGATATGGAAATATATGACATCAACATACAAAGCTTGAAAATGCCTATGGTTACATCTACTGTTCTCTTCCCACTACACAGCGCTCCTATGCTATAAGTAAAGTATAGGCATTTATTGAAGGCTTGAAATAAGAATATTGTTTGGATAAGTTATGTCATTGTCAAGTGGTCAAACAGTCCCTCAGTAGCAGTGCAATGGCTGACATAGCCACAAAGCCATTCTACTTGCTGACAGACTGGCTTGCACTCTTCCATAGGTTTTACTGGTATGGTGAAAGCAAGCCGGGATGGACTCAGTTATTGCTCATACAGTCAGGAAACACAAGATCAGCATAATGTCATCTCCCTGTATCCGTTTTCTTACAGGATGACACCAAACCAAAGAGGCCTGGTGACAGATGGCCTGGACCCTATTCCATTTTAGAATACTACGCCACTGAGGAGCTGACACTAAACCAGGGGTCCTCAAACTACGGCCCGCGGGCCACATGCCAATACAAATGTTGTATTTGTTCCCGTTTTGTTTTTTTACTTCAAAATAAGATATGTGCAGTGTGCATAGGAATTTGTTCATAGTTTTGTTATTTAAACTATAGTCCGGCCCTCCAACTCTGAGGGACAGTGAACTGGCCCCCCGTTTAAAAAGTTTGGCGACACCTGCTCTAAACTTACAGGCAGGAAGCTTCAGAAGCTTATGCAAAAGCTGGCAAATGTGCCCTAAGAGGGAACAGCAGAAAGTCTTGTGTGCTCAACAGAAACTAGGGAGATGGGTGAGAAACAGCCTGGTGGCAGCACCTCAGCAGGCAGCACTTCAATCAATCCCTTATTCCAGGAGCCACAGCACATTCTACTAAGAGTCGGGTCAGATGGCAGACAGACAAGCCTCACACACGACCCACATGGAAATGCGCAAGATGGTCAGGGCAATCACTACACAACAAAGCTGTTTCTTTACAGGCATATTTTCCTTGAAAGATTTAAGAGTAAGACAGTGTACAATCTTCACAATAAAATGATATAGAATCACATTAATGTATGTGAACTTCATCTTCCATGTTCCAGCACAAGGAGAAAAGAATATTGTGTTAGATTTTTTTTCATCTTTATGCAAAATATTAACATCTATGCTATAAAGATAGCCAGCTGATGTACTTTTTTTTTCACATGAAAAAAATTACTACTTATCTAAACATGCATACTTTGGTCCCAGGCCATTGTTGAACCAGAGTAGGGAAGAGCATGAATTAGGGCTTAAAGCACAAATACAGTCTTTTGGAATGTGAGGTAGATTATGTGTAAATATGCCTAAGAGAAAACAACTTGAAATAATTAAAAATATTTGGGCTCATTAGTAAAGCAGGCAGGAGTTTCAAATCTGTGATTACTTCACTGAATAGAGTCTCTCTTCTGTTATTCAAGATCACATTTCACATTGATGATTGAAGGTCGAAAACTCAAAATTTCAGCTTATCTTAAATAAATTCCATGGCCAGGAAACATGCAGGTGACCTGACCTTTCTCTGGCTTCTTATGAGTCAAATCCTAGGCCCATTACACTGTCCAGCTGATTTCAACGATAATGATTTGTACTATCTATCCAGATGTACAGAGGGGATTCCTTTCTTTCCCAAACCTTCAGAGTGAAATAAATGATGCATGCAACAGGAATTCACCAAGAAACTTAAATATGTCTATGTATTTATCAGGCTTTTTCTGGGCCTTCAACTCAATGTAGTTTAGAGAGAACTTAACTTTCCTTCCGCACACATGTTTGCAGCTGCTGGTGGGGTTGACCAGGACCACTCCATTGTGTATTTCTTTGCATCCATGTGTTTATATATAGGAGCAAGAAAAATTCCTGAGAAAAGAGGTAATGAAACCTGATACCCACCAGCCCTCTATTGTAACTCTGCCTTTGAGGCTGACCTAAAAATGGGCCTGATGCACAGGAGTGATCCTGGTGGAGGCTAGAGTTCAGGGAGAAAAAATCTGAACAAGCCTCACCATGCGCCATTGCAACACATGGATGGACCTGGAGGGTATTGTGCTAAGCAAAATAAGCCAGACAGAGAAAGAGAAGTATCGCATGATCTCACTCATATGTGGAATCTAATGAATAAAATAACATGATGAACAAAATATATCTAGAGACATAGAAGCATGTGACAATAAGGTGGTGAAGGCCTAGGGCTAGAAGAGGTCAATGGGGGAAAACGAGGGACATACGTAATACTTTCAACAATAAAGATAAAAAGAAAAAAAGACTCACCACGCGGTCAGGAGGAGACAGGGTGGTAGAACAGAGGCTTGAGGGGAGTGCCGAATCAGGGCACCGTCTAGTGCTTCAGCGACTCGGAGCGTGGGGTTCATCTTGGATAAAGCGTTACTCATGTATCTGGAGTCCTTTATTACCAAAGAATTCTAAGACTTAGGGTTCAACCAGAATACCTACAAGTGCTTCTGACTGAGTCTTACACAAAGATAAGCACTATCTTCCCTCTCCAGAGAGAAGGTTCAGCAAAAAGAAATGGTTCAGCTATGTTTTTCAGATGTTGGCTTTGACTTTTTCCCCCTCTAAGCACTTTAATGAAGTTGCAGTTCTGTGAGAACTTTACTTACAGCAAATTTTTCATTGTCACCTTATGAAAATACTAGGAAACAGAGTAAAACATATTCTCTTATTTTGCAACATGTTCTTCCATACAATCTTCTCTCAGTATAACTGTATACCTATTTCAATCACAAGTTATTAAGGCCAGACTACTAGTGACTTGTTAAAGACAACATAGCTAGTGAGCCGTAAGTCAGGGCTTAACTCCAGATCCTCTGACTTTCTAAAGTCACCCTACCAGGCCCATTATTTAAAATCGGGAACATGAAGTGATTAAATAGAAGTAACTGGGGAAAGTAGTCAATGCGTTCATTAGGGATGATAACAAAGGGAAGAACCACCTCCTAACAAGAGAGTTAAGACTACTGAGGAAAGTGCGCTGGGTTTAAAAAACAAAAAAGCAGTATAAAGACACTTTTCTTGCCGAACATCCTGGCATATAATAAGTCTCAGAATAGGGAAGGAAGGTTGGTGAAACAGGATTTTCACATTGTGAAGGAATTTCCCAGGAGACTCCCATTTCTCAAGTTAACTCAAATTGAGAAATAGCAACTAGGAACAGAAATAGAAATATAATGAGGAATAGAAATATAATTATTAAGCTCTAGTCAAGACAGAAGGCTTATATTTTAAGGATTGGCATTGTGTCTTTGAAAAAAAAACAGGAACTGCAATGTTTCTGCTAT
>NW_006285038.1:527139-552690 GCF_000327345.1 Myotis davidii
GAATCATCCCACCAGATTTACCAATTGGGTGTAAATTCCAGCGACCCTCATGTGATGGGTTCCTTCCAAGGCTCTGTACCTAATTTTATATCCATAACTTTCCATTATTTTTCTTAGAAAAGGCTCCAAAATTCTTTGGGTTTTAGTTACTACAAAACCTAAATCCATCTCCAAAAGCTATTAGTCCAATGTGGACCATCACGGAGTATAGACACAGATGATTGGATTGGCAACAGAAACAAGGATCATTGAGAAAGTTGGGGACTCAAGCCAGAACCATGGAAATAACTGCAGTCACTACTTGCTAAAGGTTTTTAATCAGTATCCTAGAAGGGAGCGTGAATACTGAAGTGTTCTGTAATTATACCTGCACATATTACAGATATACTCATGGTGAAGTCAAGCTTACCACCAGCTCTTCTGGGCCTCATTCCTTTCCAATCTCTGATTTGGGTCTCTATTTTGGTTTGGATAATTTTTACATAAAAAAAATCAGAGCTATGATTTCTGACCCTTCACTTATCAAAGACATGGCACTTTATTTTATCTCCCTGTACCTCAGCTTCTGAATCTATAAAGTGGAGGCTATAATACTCGTGCCCACACAGGATTGCTCTGAGGATGACATACATGTAAAATCTGAGGTCAGTGCTTGGTGTGTTGTTAAGTGCTCAGCACGGATAGTGTTCATTTCATCACTTGTTCTGCATTCTTCTCAGGCAGCGGTTCTTTTCCCTCCCACGCTCCACTGCCTACGCAGCCTGGAGATGGAGTAGGACTGCTCATTACCCATTGCTGCTTATTCCTTCCCTCATTCTAGGCTTCAAACACGTTATCAGACTGTACTTCTCTTGTTGCTGCCATTACCACCCTCCACTCCCGCGCCCGTATTTCTTGGCTAAATGTACACTCCAGGTTCGTTGTTACTCTCAAACATAACTACTCTCCTAGTTCTTGATGCTTTCAAAATCCACTCACTCCCCCACTCTTTTCTGACTATTCACCTCTTCCTTTCTTTTCTCAAAAATGCAGGGTGTCCTCCTCAGACCTCTTGGATAGTGATCTTGCCTCCTACTTCACAGAGAAAGAGAACATCTTACAAGTTTCTGCTATGACAGCAGCGCGTTCTCTCACCTACTGTGTCTGTGCCCACGTTCTCTGCTTTTCTCCTGGGAGCCACCGCTTTTGGTGATCATGTGTGTACGTAAGGAATGTACATTGTATGGCCCTTCCACTTGCACATTCGTCTGGCTTATGCAATGACATCACTCTATTAATTTGTCATCAATTTTCCTCATCATCAATTTCTCCTCCTCCTTGGATCATTTTCATTAGCATACAAACATGTATTTTTCTGCTATCTTATTTTTTTTAAATACCTTCAATCATGTGATCAAACAGCATCCATAATAGTGAGACATCTAGATGTTTATATAACACTTAATGATATATAAGCACCACCCACGAAGGACTATGGTTAAAAAAAAAAGTTTAATCAAGAACTAATCAAGTCTTTAGACCTAACTTGCTGTTTATATGACAGTCAGGGAGTTATGAGTGGGGGAGTGATGTAACTGAATAAGTTAAATGACCCATCAAAGAAACAATTGGAAAAATCCAGAATATATAATATTTTACATGAAAACTGTCTAGTCTCTTCAAAGTAATGTTATGAGGGTAAAAAAACTAAAACATCAAAATCAAATATCAGCCTAAAACTTGATTTGGATCCTAATTTGCCGAAAACAACTATAAAAGACTTTTGAGGGTTAGGGAAATTTTAATATGGACTGGATGTTAAATTTTTCCAGGTGTAGTAAAAGTATTACAATTATGCATTATGTTTAGCAATAAATATTACAATATTCTGGGGTGAAATATATGATGTATGAAATGTACTTTCAAATGTTACAGAAAAAATAATATAAAAACAAATATAAAAAACTTCAACAATTGTTAAACTATGATGGTACCTTTATCAACATCCTATTCTTTTGTGCCAGAAGCATATTTTTAAAAATTTATTATAACAAGTTGGGGGGAAAACTCTCTTGATCCAACATTTTCCTACACAGATATTTTCAGCAAAACTCCTCAAAGGAGCCATCTGAATTCACTCTGTAATTCTCCTCCCTTTTCCTCAAACCTTCACCCTATCATTCACTGAAACTGCATTTGCCGACTTCACCAATCACTTCCACATTCCTATGTGCATCCACACTCTTCATTTTACTCAACCTTTCAGCAGCCTTTTGGGCAGGGATCACTTCTTTCTCCTCCAAACTCCTTCTTCACTTCGCCTCTAAGAATCAGTCTGTTTTTCTCCTACATTCCAGGCTCTTCCTCCCCAGTCTCTTCTTCTGGCTCTCTTTTATCTCCCAGATTTCTAAACACTGGCGGGGCCCAGGGCTTGGCTTCTTCTCAGTATACGCTTACTTCTATGCTTATCTCCTCCAAATTCTTGGTTCTCAGCAGCATCAATATGCTGAAAATCTATAAATTTTTCTCAGCCTAGACCTCTCCCATGAGATGCAGACTGTGCATTTAGTTGGAATCCCCTCATCACCGTCCCCTTTCCCCCCTCCCATGTCCGTAGCCTGGAGACCGTAACACAGGAGCAGTGAGGATTTCTACTTTTGTTCTCTATGTGGTATATTCAAGAGGGGGCTGGTTCTTGGAATGGTCTGAGGTCTGGCTCTGATATAAAAGCAATGGAAGAGCATAAATAAGAGGAGTTCTGTGAATTCTGATTGGGAAGTCAAGAATATGCCTCTGAATTGGAAATGGTTCACTAAATTGATTCCAGGAATTGGGACCTTACTAGGCTGTTGCATGTAACTCGAACAAATTAAGGAGTTTATAATCAAACATTCTGAAGATCTCCAGCAGAAATATTCTTCACCTGCCTCCTCCTCTCCAATTTTAGTGCTCTGCTGCATGAGCTTATAGGTAGGATACTAGAGTTCCTTTCCAATAGATTTCCCTAGCTTCAGTAAAGCAAACTAAAGTTAGAGAAACCCAAACCATTATCCATATAAGATCTGAAAGATCTTATAAAATGCAACTTTGACCATATTACTCCTTTGCTTAAACATCTTAATGGGTACTGGTTACTCCTTGGCATATCATAAAAGAGTCTCCAGCATTCAAACTCCATCTGCTTCTTATTTTGTCCCCCTCTTGTCCCACCGCACCAAGCCATGATGAAGGCCGTGTTTGCAGCTTCAGGTTTCTCAAAGACAGATGAAGACCTCTAATTTGGTTTTCATATAAAAGAATGAATTTAATCTCATTCATGCTGAATTAGTTAGGCCTCTGTATTGCTGAGAAGATTGAAATGGTTAATACATGTAGATAACTCAGCACATTGCCTCACCATAGTAGAAACTCAATAATAAACTTAAATATTTTTAAAATTGTATCTCCATTTTACAGATGGGAGTTGGAAGGGTTAAATATCTTGTCCAACTTGCCACAGAACTAGGTTGTAAAGCCATTATGTGAACCTAGGGTGTCTTTTTCCCAAGCCCGGAAACATGAAATATTGCAGAGTTGTTACATATTAATATATCAATTCTAATAAACCACATACAAAGCCTTCTGAAAAACACAGAAAAAGGTGTGAAGTAAGAACCATTTATCATTGTAGGAAATGTAGCCTTCATGAATTGATTAAAAAGCAGAAAGAAGAAAGTGTTAGCTACACATTGACTACACCTATAATTGAACTGGGATTCAAAAAGGCGCAGACCCAACACAGATTTGTAAACACATCAGTTTTACCTACTTGACTGATGTTACATCCTTTGCCTAAGATGTCTTCCCCCTTTTCTATTTGCAAACGCAGCTCATTTTTACAAGTATGTCATTTTTGAGAAGATGCTCCCCACCCTTTCAGAAAACAATTGTTACCCCTCTTTGCTGCATTATGGGTTTGATTTATCATTTCCATCTCATGATGTCATAATTAGTCTTAGGTATTCACCCTTATAGCAGAGTGGGAGAACCTTGATGAGAGAGTATGTTTACATATTTACTAGAGGCCCAGTGCACGGATTCATGCACCGGTGGGGTTCTTCAGCCTGGCCTGTGCCCTCTCGCAATCCGGGACCCCTCGGGTGGATGTCGGACTGCCGGTTTCGGCCCAGGCCTGTGGAAATCAGGACTCAGTAGTGCGCAAAGCGGCAGGCAGCCAGGGAGGAGCCCGAGCCCAGGTGGGCGCCATGCCTCCCCCGCTCATCCTGGCCCATGGAGCCTGCTGCTCCTTGGTAGCACTGTGCCGAGGCGGGAGAGGCTCACACTGGCACAGCTATGCTTGCCAGGGTGAGCCAGGCACCTGGTGACCAAGTCGCTTATGGTTTTATATATATAGATCATTGCCATCCAACTTGGCACTTACAGTCAAATGAGGAAGTTTCAGGGGAGGGTATTAGAAAAAAATTTATATATATAAATATATATTAAAGAGAGAAAACAAGACATGATAGAGTTAATGATAATATCCGTGAAAATGCACCTGAGACAAAACCTAGAATGGTATGCTAATGTTTTCCAAGGTCATGAGAAAATGTGGCCTGCAAGGAACCTCACTGTCACCTTACTCTCTTCACCAGGGGACCTCAACATTCTGTCTTAACCCCCACACCTGAGGGTATGTGTCACGAGCAATCATAGCTGACTGCCGCAGTGATCTTGTTTCCTGGGAAAAAGTGCTTGAGGTTGGGAGTGGGTAGAAGAGAAGACCATCTTAGCAGAAAAGTGGAGGGTTTGCAGTTTTTTAAAGAAATCACTAATTTTTATTTGTCCTCTTTTAAAGGGAAGAAGGCAGGATGCCTTTTCCACAAACTACCACAGAATAAATATAGCATGAACACGTGTATATTAGAGAAATAAAGGAATTTGGCACAAGGTGGCATATGAAGCCTAGACCATACATAACCAGAGGAGGTTTTTTTCTTCCAATTTTCCAAGCAGACAAGATATAACCCGGTTTCCCTTTTTCAGATATGAGACAATGATAAGGTGGTGAAGTGCTCATACATTGTTTTACAGGTAAAAGACACCGAATGGCTTCAAACACCATGAGTGAACGAGTGGGATATTACCTTACATTATCAGAAGAACAGAACTACCTCTGGTGGGGTGGAGGGGAGAGAATACAAAGTTTTCCAGAACAAAAGCCAGGAATGTTTTTAGAAAACAGCGATCAGATTCAGTTGATATTCCAATTTACATGATAGAAAAAGGTTAATATTTTATGTCTGCAGAATTCTGTAGCCAAGCATAAGAAAATATCAACTGCGCGCTAGCTGGTTTTGCTCAGTGAATAGAGCATCAGTCTGCGGACTGAAGGGTCCCAGGTTCGATTCCAGTCAAGAGCACATGCCTAGGATTGTGGGCTCAATCCCTGGTAAGGGGCATGCAGGAGGCAGCCAATCAATGATTCTCTCTCATCATAGATGTTTCTATCTCACTTTCCCTCTCCCCTCCTCTCTGAAATCAATAATATATATAAAATAAAATAAAAATACCAACTGGTATGAATTCAAAAGATGTAGTAAAATGCATGAAATAAAATTACCCATCACCATTTGAAGCACAGTCTTTGTAGACTGATTAAAACACGTGAAGAGAAAAATGTGACCTTCACATTGAGCCTACCAATAATTGAACTGGGATTCAAAGAGAGCTACAAAGAGAATGCTTGCGTGCAATGCAGAGATATAGAAAACTGCCTTATAGCCAGAAATTCAATTTGTGGGAGGGTGAATAATCTTCTAGCTCCTTAGAACACATACATACACACACACACATACACACACACACACACACACACGGCAATATTTGAATTTTGCAAATATCTTCCTAAAGCTCTTTGTCATTTTTCTCTGTACCTTCTCAGTAATTTACCTTGACATTTTTATGGCTACCAAGGCCATTGTTTATTTAAATAAACACACTCTTTGATACCTGACCCATATGTCCCTCTTTGATTCTGGATTTTATTTTATGGCACTTATTTTATGACATTATATTATTCCCATGGTAACTGTCTTGGTATAATAAACAAAGTAGGATGACTTCAGCTGCTCTGTTCTGCAGTGAAGGAGCTGGCTTTCAAATTGGTAAGCTTGAACTGAGGAGAAAACAGCTAAAACAGAAATAACGATGAAAAAATGAAATTCATTTATGACATACCCCTGATTAGGCGCTGAATGCACTTACCAGGCAGGATAATCAGAGTCCTTCCTACTCTGCTGGACACACCAAAAACCTACGCCCATTAGTGCTGGTGAGCTTAAGGCTGATTGGTTCCTTAGTACAATGCACTGTTACTAATTGATGCTTCTAGTCTGTTCTTTCATCTGTTTTCAAAGCCCTAGGTACATTTAAATATATCTAAGCTAAGTGCATTACCAGATGACAAACAACAAAGCCATTTATTAGAAATCAGCTTCTGTACTAATGACATGCACAATTTTTGCTATTATTTTCAATATTATGAGACTGAAGTGGAAAATATATATATATATATATATTATACAAAAACAAATAGACACATGAACTGTATTAAAAAAAAACATGGAATTAGAAGCAGCAATTTTAGGACCTTTTTTGCCTAATGTGACAATGACCTTTCTTCCTAGTTTCAAAAGGCTTTTAGGTGCTGTGGGTCTATTGCAACTTCAATTAAATCTTACCCTCTCCTGAGACTAATCCGGTTACAAGTAGTAATAACATTTAATTATCTCCTCCAGTTAACTACACAGCCAAATGATAGTATTTCCTGAGAGTCACAGATGTCACTGTTGTAAACAAGAACCCATTCAGGATCATAGGAGATCGTGCGCATTCAGGTGGAAGAGGGCATGGAGGGGTTAAATGGTATTGAAAAAAATAAAGTTAAAAAAAAAAACCTCAATCTCAGTGAGGTTCCTCACTGGGGGGTGACGCGTACCTGGGTGAGGGGCCGTGGGTGGTTTGCGTGTTGATCCCATCCCCGATTTGAGTTCTGGTTCATGCTGGCTAACTCTATGGAACGGATCAATAATATATATATATATTTTTTAAAAAAGAACCAGTTTGGAAATATGTACAGAATATCAGAACCACCCTGGCATATTTAACGCTTTTTTCCTTTATGACTCATATTTGTATATAGCAAACATTTGCTTCACACCTAACCTACTTAATTACAAATTTCTTTAATAGATTCTCCTAGGGAAAATTACTTATCCTTCCTGTGCCTTGGTGCCCTTAGTCGAACCTCATAAGAGCACGCTAGGTAAATAGTAAACACAGAGCAACTACTAGCTTTTATTATTACCTCGGGTAAAATATTCTGCTTCTGGCACTAATATGTACTAGGGACCAGTCACCTTCAAATTAAGTAAGGATATATTAGGCTAAAAACCAAAATTAGTTTTCCTAATGACAAAGTTGATGGATTGCATGTTTTATAGGTTATTACATTTAGTTTTCTTTAAAGCCCTACTTATAGGTCTAATCATTTCCCTTTCTTCCAGCAGCTTTTCCAATGTGCTTAGGTTAAGTTTATTAGACGCAGAGGAAAGAATAGTATGCTGTAGGTATTTCTGACCTTAGTCATATTCTTCACAAGATAAGGAAGAGGTTCATTCAGATTGTAGAGAAAGCAAGTTTCTTTGGTTCTTTTGTGATTCTTTCTGGTGTGAGATCTTCACTGTTGCAATTGTTTCAAGGACATGATCCGGAAGCATAGATTCAATAAATGTTCCACTTTTTGCCCCTGTTCTGCAACTCAACTCTCTAAGGCAGTTAATGCCCCTTTTGTAATCCCAAAACGAACTCTGTTCCAATTATCAAGCAAATTTTGGCTAGCAACAAGATTTATAGTCAGAGGACATATATGGGGCATAAAGTGTTTTTAGGAGTCCACTATTTTGTCATCATAAAATTTAAAGAAATGTTCAAAGAAATTTGAGATTCTAGTAAACACAGAGAATCATCTCCATGAAAGAATCCTTGTGAGTGAATCATTCTGGATAGTTCTACTCTGATTAACTTGGTTCACGATGATCACATTAACTTCATTTCCTACTGTCTTATGCTCAGAATGAGCACCTATGATATGCCAATGCTCATGGCAGACACACAGGAGGTGCAAAGATAACTAAGATACAGCTTCCGCCTCCAAAACAGCATGTATTCACTTGTCGGCTACAATATCACAAAGCTTAGTAGCTCATCTACTAATGGACCACCTGTACACATATAAGCCTAAGTGACTGAACGACCGAACAACCGGTGAACCGGTTGCTATGACATGCACTGACCACCAGGGGGAAGACGCTCAATGCAGGAGCTGTTCCCTGGTGGTCAGTGCACTCCCATAGTGGGAGTGCTGCTCAGCTGACCGATGGACGCCAGACACAGGGCTCATGGCTGGGCGCCGCAGCCCGGAGACCCCAGCAGAGCTGCAGCAAGCCTACTGAGTGGCAGCAGCGGGAGGTGCAGTGGGCCTGGGATGAGCAGGAGCAGCAGGTAGCACTGGACTGCCATTTTCGGCCTGATCCCCACAGGTTATGCTGAGGGACCCATCAGTGCATGAATCTGTGCACCGGGCCTCTAGTTTAGATGATAAAAGCCTCTCCATACATCCATTTGTTTATAACTCACAAATTAATAAAAAGAGTCATAGTTTTCACTGCAGTTCCATTAAATAGGAAATGTACATTGGTTCTTTACATTCTAGATCAGCGATGGGCAAACTACGGCCCACGGGGTGGATCCGGCCCGTTTGAAATGAATAAAACTATTGAAAAAAAAGACCGTACCCTTTTATGTAATGATGTTTACTTTGAATTTATATTAGTTCACACAAACACTCCATCCATGCTTTTGTTCCGGCCCTCCGGTCCAGTTTAAGAACCCATTGTGGCCCTCGAGTCAAAAAGTTTGCCCACCCCTGTTCTAGATACTCAGTTTCTATCAGGCACATTTTTCCTTTCTTCATTTTTAAAATTTTTAATAAAAGCTTTCATTTTAGATTAGTTTTAGATTTACAGAGAAGTGTCAGTGATAGTACAGAGAGTTCCTATATGTGTTGTATCTTGTTTCCCCTATTAACATTCATTTTTTTAAACCTAATAATAAATAATGATCAGCATATATCATCTAAAAAGTCACAAAAGTGAGAATAATATGTAGATGTGCACTGTAGAGTTATAATTTTTTCATTTGATTTATGATTACAGTAAGATGTTGTTACTTGCCCAAGGTCAGATTAAAAAAAATTAATGACACATAAAATTAGATACAGAAGAAGATGTGTTAAGTGGAGAATCTAAGAATGAATGAATCTCTTTAAAATGACTTCAAAAGGTATGGAGTCCTGCCTAAAAGAAAAAAAAAATCAGTACTAATATTAACTTACTAATTTACTTTCCAAAATTGTTCTTTTGTAGGATCCTTGCTTATATGCAACATGACCTGGCTTAGTTCCTGGTATATTTGGAAGCTGAGTGAAGACATGCAAGTTGAAAATGCCAGTTTTTTTTTTTTTTTTTTTTTTTTTTTTTGTAATGTGAACTTCACAGAAGGAAATCAGGACAGTGTTTCTTATTTTCAAAGTAATCAGCTTTCATAAACTTTTGTTTGTTTTGTTTTGTGATATTTGGTTGCTACTTAAAAAGGTGAAAGGATATCCATTTCCTTAGAAACACAGCTCTCCAGGACAATCACATATAAAATATCTTTACTAAAATATGATTTTACCTGTTATTTTTATCTTTTCTAAAATGTAAAACATAAGAATATTTTTAATGTGAGACTTTTATCTTGATCACTAAGTAGTAAATGAGATTATATGTGTACTTACAGTACTTACTAGTAGCTGCTGATAGCACACTAAAACTTTCATCTCCTCCTCTCTTTCCTCTCCTGCTGGTTTGTGAAAATCACTTCTCACAGCTAATCAGTCATTATGGCTCTTAGGAGAATTGACAATATGGTGGTGGAGAGAGTTACAGGTACAAGGAAAAGGGGACAAAGGTTCGCTGAGCAAGTGTCATGGGTCAATGAGTGCACTGGGTTGTTTACATGTCTTTCACTGCTTAGAGCTATAGACATCTTGCATCATGGATGTGAATATTCACTTTTTACATTTGAAAATCCTCGACAGGAAAGAGATCTGAACAACTTCCAAAAGGCCACACAGCTTAGGAAAGCCTGGAGGGTAAATATGAACTACCTACCTGCCTGCAATGGAGGCCACTGCTTAGAGGGTAGAATCCCTGCTTCTGAGTATATGGTATGCTCTCAATTTCCATCTTGATGTCTCTCGAAATACTTCTTCTGCCTTTACAAATTTCCCTGTACTTAAGTAACCCTAGATAAATGGGTCAAGGTTGAAGAAGTTTCCTCCAATTAAAATAGAGGACAGTGTAAGTTCTCTGAAGCCACGTGTCAAGTATAATTAAGGCCAGATTTCCCTCGAACTTCCTGAAGCCTCCAGTCAGGGACAAGGGTGTGCTGCTGTGAACCAAGTACAGGCCTCGGACAAGGACAGTGTGACAGTCACGGCTCTTCCCCTAAGTCTGTGTTTAACCCTGAGTTTGTTACAGCCGTTGTATTTTCACTGATAGTTACGCTAAACCTACATCCACAGCATCAGTGGATTTGGGGGATGAGATACTACATGATATAATTCTTTATAAATTGTAAATATCATAATATGGCATTATTATATTTTAATATTTGTTAAAATATCGCCTTAAAAGAAATGCAAAGGTTATTCAGGAAATGGCTTACATAAAAATGTTACTGATTACTAATCGAACATTCAGAATTAAGATAATTCTCACTTAATCCTATCAACAGAAACTGAAAGTCACCCACTAATTTATAACTAAATGTAGAATCAAAATTAAACATTCACAACCAAAAAAATGACCAAAAAGTAAGTTTCCAAGTTATCTTTATCAGTTACCTGCCTTACTTTTAGTCACCTTCTTATACAACAATATGAAAATAAGTCATTTTAGTGTATTAGTTGTACACTTGACATAAAATTTTAAAACCTCATCTATTGTTAGTTTTGGGAATGTATCAATTATTTTCAAATTTATGCCATGAAAAGACCATCTAGATTCCGAAAAACTAAAACAGAAGTAAACTTTTGGAATACAACCTACGTATAATATGGCCACTCTAACAAGCTTTCTAAGAGGCTGGCAATGCTGAGAACTAAACAATGGCTTTTAAGCAAGTATGGAGTACAGAATTGGTATTATAGGTATATGAAATGAAACAAAGAATCTAAAAAGAAATAAAACTGTTCAAATAAACTAGCCTTGCTAAAATTGGGTCTGTTCATATGAGTAGTTAGAAATCACTTATAACTTAAATGTATACCTATAGTGGGATTTTTTAAGGTCCACAGACTTAATTGTAAATTTCATAAACTTCAAAGCAAACATAGTTCATTTGAAATGGGGGAAATTTCCATAGAAATAATTTTGCTTTCTAGATTTCCCCCCAGGGTAGTTTTATTTCCTCTTTCCCATTAAAAATTTAGGAACTAAAAAACCTTCTCTCAAAAAAAAAAATTCTTTAATAAGATAAAACACACATAAAGTTACTTTTTTTGCAAACAGAGATTTTCATAAATCCACTTTTTAAAATTTAGTGTAAACATGGACAAAGCCTTAAAAAATATACATGCAACGATTTCTTTTCAGCCCGCATAATAGCCCGGTACTTGGAGAAAAAAAATTAACTTTTTTATAATTCTGCATGACCGAGTGTCCTTTGAGATTCACCTAGACCTCTTGAGATAAAATCCTCTGGTGGGGAAAAAGTTGGGTTTTGAAATGAGAAACATTATATACAAATCATATTTCTGCCATGTACAACCTTGATGCTCTTGGTTGGACAAGTTATTTAATTCTAAGACTCGGGTTCTTCTGATGAAAAATGAGGGGAATAACAATAACAGGACTGAAGGATTCAATGAGATGACTATAAATAAAAGAGCCTAGTAGAACCTCATAAATGTTAGTGTTTTATGAAATGCAACTGTATCCCTACTACAGTTGCTTTTATAAACTAAATTTATGGGTTGGCTAGATAGTCTATTATACTGAAAATACTGAGTCATAATAACATCTAAGTTCTGAACCCTTCCTATGTTCCAAGGATTGTGCTGGGTATCTGACTGGCATAGCTCACCTCTTTTAATCCTCAGAATTAACTCATGACAATGCACTAGGTGCTACTATTGGAACCATTTTGCAGATGAGAAAAATAAAGTTTAGAAAAGTGAAATAACTCAATATTAAATACTTGTATGCATGCATATAAGCATAACCAATGGACATAAGACACTGGGGCGGGGGGGGGGTAGGGGAGGCAAGGGGATTGTCAAGGGCGGGGGAAAAAAAGGACATATGTAATACCCTTTGTAATACTTTAAGCAATAAATAAAAAATAAAAAAAATAAATGACCAGGATATACACTCAGACACTCTGCAGCCCTCACTTGGTCTATTCCCAAGGTTCTCATTAACTGGCCATTGAAAATATTCACACCAAACAAAAATGGAAATGGGGGCAATACAGGTAAAGAAAGGGATTCCAAATGTGGCCACAGCAGGGAAACACACACACAAACACACACACAAAAACCAACAAAACAACAACAACAAACTCAGAAGAACTGCACCCTACATAGCTTCTTGGAAAAATGTTTTGAGAGAGTGGCTGGTCATCACCTCTCAGCTTTAAGCCTCTGAGGTCACATATGCCATTTCTATAATATCCTGGGATTTTAAAAAGAAATGTTATATGTTGTATGTCAACTTGTCTTTTACATAACCCAGAAGGGTTGTAAAAATAATACCATCACTATAAAAGCTTTCAGAACCACATTAACCTGAATATCACTTTTTTTTACTTGATTTGGAAATCCACAGGAATATATGAATAAGGCACATGAGGTATTTTCTTCTGCATTCTCATTTTTCATCTGAGACTTGCATAGAAAAGGACAAGGTCCTGAACCATAGATCAATTTGCTTGATCTTGTATCATACTATAACTTAAACAGACCCATAACCCACAATTAAGTTTACTAATTGTAAATTATATGCTTTTGAAAGGTTTAATAGTTTCATGAAATCATTGTAAAATGACCATTTGTACTTGTTCTATCATAAAATAAGTACTAAATAATGGCTGAATGGCTAATGACCTGAAGAAATTGCAGCCTCCTTATTTCATAATTTAAGTAGAAAATGAATTAAATCTTAATAAAAAATGTCCTTCATTTTCTTTATAGAATTTATTATTCTTTTATCAATCAAAACATTCATTTCCAAAGATTAAGGTGGTAGCTCCCTACTTTCAATACTTTAATTATTGCTATTCTTTATCTTACATCATGAAATGAGTTGCCATATTAACTAATCTAAATAATAGATTAATTTTGTAGATGTTTAAATTGAGTCAATACACACCCTTAAATTATCTGTTATTTATTTGATGTTATTTTCCATGTAATCTTGTTTCATGGATGTTAATTCTATTGTAAAATATTGTCAAAACTTCACTCAGAAGTCATAGAAAATCACCTATCAATAGAATACAAGAATGCAATTTTCTGTAAGGTTTCTAAATATGATTCTTACTATCTATCTATCTATCTATCTTATAGCTATCGATCTACCTTCTATCTATCTATTCATTCCTTATACCCACCATTTAAAAACTAATTTAAAAGCATGGTTGCTTGTATGGAGCAGTTGAGAAGTTAATCGAGGTACACCAGATTGCCAAGTGGAAAAAAAAATTGAAATAACTTATATGAAATAAATGAAGAAATTCAACAGATTATTAAAAACAAAAAAAGAAGGGTGTAGAACCATGCAACTCCATGAACAGTGACTACACATACAAGCAAATGAAAGCAGCTGACCACGTACCCACACACCTTGGCAGAGGTGCACTCCACACTCGGCGGCCGCCGCCAAGACAGATGACCTCCGATGTCCCTTCCAGTCGATAACCTGATGAGCAGGTGAAGGTCAGAGTGTCACCAACCCCGAAGCTGAACCCGATTCGGTTCCCATATTGAGGAATCCCAGGATCTTCACAAGGTTCAAGGTTATATTCTGTAAATTAGGTGGAGAGGAGGACAAAGAAAGGGATAGTCTCTTTTTAGGAATAGTCTGATACTTTACAATCTGGATGCTTTCAGGGCCTAGCAATACATTTAAAAAGTTAACTATCGTCTAATTAAGGGAACATGCAAATGGCCCACATAATTTTCTTCTTTTGTAAAAGATCTAATAACTTAGTGAACACTTTTATTTGGGAAATTCAATATAGATGATAAAATGTCACCTTCTGAGTGCTAATTTGAAAATGTAGTTATTTATCTTATTCTTTCTTCTGCTTTAGAAACATATCCATTTTGTAGTTTTGTTTTGTTTTTACTTATAATACTAAGATAATTGATGCATATTTTCAAACACACACACACACACAAAGTCTGGAATTACATAATTTGCACTTTTGGAATGCATTTTACCTAATGGCTTTACTCTTATGTTTCCAGTATACAACAAATCCAATTAATTCATCATTTGGAAAACACCTGACTTCAGATACAAGCATTTATGCAAGACTGAAGTGTCCTCACACTGAGAAGTTTTATATTACAGAAGCAATGAATAAACATGAAAATGATCAGCTACACACTCTTCAGAGTATGAGAAAGTATTGCTGATTGAACAACAATATAATTTATATGTCATCCTAAAAAGATGTAGCTTACCTAAAAATATTCCCAGAGCACAAACTGACTATGTAATTGCAATGGCGAGCAAGAGAATTGTTTCAAGTTGATAACCGTTATTGCATTGCTAAAAAAAAAAATATTTGTACATACTCTCAATATTCTAGCCTAAAATTATTTATGCTCATTCACTACTCATTCTGGAATACCTAAATTATGTAAGTATTTCTATGAAAATATTAGAATAATAGTTGAAGAACAAGGTTAGCTTTTGTATGATTTTATATATACTGCTAATATTACAATTTTAATATTAGCAAGTTGGTATAAAATTTGTCATTTCTGAATTAAGAAATAACTACTTTTCCACAATTCCATTCAACCCAGCCATAGAAATTTAACTGACAAGAACAGTTTTTATTTACTCCAGTCTTATCAATTTTTTTTTCTCTAATCCAAGTCATAAAGTTGCCTATAGATGAGGTTATTCTAAAATAAAGGGAGAAGCGCATTAATTATTTATTGATCATCTAGTTCCAAATAAATAAATTGCTTATCTGATTCTTGAAAGACACATAAAACTAGACTATCACTGGCTTACGTCAAATTTTACTTTTAAAGCCTAACTGAAGCTTTAAAACATGCATTTGACTTTCCATTTTAAGTTCACTGGGCATTTTAGCTAGCTTTTCTCTCTTTTAGAATTCTACAGGTGTGTATGTTCAAAAAAAGTAACTAGTGAATTTTTTAGCATATTAATTTCTTTATTCAAAGTATTTCAAATGTTCCTCAAAATTTGTTGACTGTTATTTACTACTTTTTCTTTTTTTTTTTTACTTTGTCATAATAAATAATGTTCATCCTTTTTTTAAAAAATGTGATTTTTTTGTTGCCAAAATAACATTTTTTATTTGACTATTTCCTTACCAGAGAATGTAATATTGAATCCCTCATATGATATTGAAAAATCAGAAATGAAGCGCAACTGAGCCCTGAAATTTCCATAGAGGCCAGCATTGATGGTTGAAGGAAGCTCGGAACCAGTCAGGCGTGCCAGTGGTTGCGTGAAACTCCCGTTCTCGGTGATCAGTAAGTAGTCGTGATGGTCTTCCAAATGAAAGGTGTGGAAGTTGAACTGCACACCTATTAAGAAAAAGAGGAAAATTAGATTTACAACGTATATCAGTAAAACACAGGGTTACCAAAACAACCAATAAGAGTTACCAAACTACCAACAACAAAAGGACCCTGTTCATAACTGATTTCTCTGAAAATGAGAAGCGCTGCTATAAAATATTTCAACTGTATAGTATAATGCTATCCTTTTTTTCTATCAGCATCCTTATAAGAGATATAGTGAATCATGTCTTAGAAACGGCTGAAAATAAAATTTAAAAACAATGACTGAAAAGAAATAAGTCAAGTTTTCTGCACATTGCAAGGAAAACATATTCTTCATCGATAATAGAAGTACAGCTTTCTGGTAAACATTGCACATGCGTCCTTGGGCTCCTATTGCAAACCCCTTGAACAACATAGTGCTCCCTTACAAAGCAGACATAAAGAGGAACTATTTGTTAAATGAATGTACTAGCTCTCTATTTATTTATTTTCCACACACTTCGATCTGTGCATATAATATACTGAAAAATGCTCATTGAATTTTCACAAACTGAACACACCTTTGTAAATGCACCCTAATCAATAGATAACTTTTCCAACAAGCAGAGCTCCCTTCATTAAACTTTTCTATCATTTCAGGAGTTTTTTTAAATGAATAAATTAACTCTTTTTTAAAATATTAGTACAGGCAGATTTTCTGGTAAATAATTTTAAGTCATTTTTGATATATTAGGATGACCACTTCCCCATTGTTAAGTTATTGCCTCCATCACTTACATTGCTAATTTATTATTTTAGTGGTGTTACACAAATGAACCATATTTAGTACTACAGGGCTTTCATTTATTTCTTTAAAGATGTGTTAACATCTATCATATGCACAGTGAAATTTTATACTCCATGTGAGTTATATCTGCAGCTCTGATAGAGAATTTGAGACACAAACATTTCTAGAATAGTGGTAAATTTATATGGTAATAGAATTTTAATAAATAATCATAAAAATTTTAATATTCAAGTAGATATAAACATGGACTTTACAATTAATTGCCTCAGCGCTACAAACTATCTTTGTATTTTTGATACTAACTTTTGAACTTTTTTTTTTAAAATATATTTTCTTGATTTTTTACAGAGAGGAAGGGAGAGAGAGCGTTAGAAACATCGATGAGAGAGAAACATCGATCAGCTGCCTCCTGCACATCTCCTACTGGGGATGTGCCCACAACCTGGGACCTTTCAGTCCGACGCTCTATCCACTGAGCCAAACCGGTCTCGGCAACTTTTGAACTTTTTAATCAACCTCTTAACACTATGCCAGAGACAAAAGCCATCTGTTTAAGATTTTGTTGATATGCAAATTCCAAATAACATTAGCTTAACACATCAAAATGAATGGGTTAGCACTGTTAGCTAGCTAGCATAATTAGGAAGGTTTGGGGAATAAGGAGGGTCCATGGGAGAGGAATACAAAGATGGAGACTTGAAGACACCAGGATGCTTATCTTACTTGTACAGAGAATAGAGAAATGCTCCAGGCAGATGGGAATATTTCTAACCTGAGCAATTAAAACAGCTGTAAACAAGGGCAGGGATCTCTCTAGCCTGGGCAGCTGGGAGATCAAAGGCAAGGGCATATACAAACTGGAGACAAAGGGACATAAGGCAGGATTTTTTTTTTTCCCATTAGAGAAAGAGCAGGCTTTTCCCATTGGGGGCCCCTCCCCATGGGGCCCCCTTTGGGGACACCCTTGCCCAGATGGAGTTTGTGTCTGCTTTTAATAAATGCCTACATTTTTTTTATTAAAGAAGCCTTTTTGTCTGTGAGTTTATTCTTCAAACTTCATGAAGACAAGAACTCACGGGAAGAAAAGTCTGCACCTTAAACCCCACATTTCAAAAAGAAAGTATATCTTTCTTATGGCTAAACATGAGCACATGATAATACTACAGAAAAGTAAATTCAATCCTCTGTTGCAGTTACTCAAAGTGAATGTTACTACTGATCTATTGTTGCTCATGCAAAAATGACAGGGTAAAGGACAATGCAATAAAAATAGATGCAGTAAGAATTCAGAAGATAGCCCAATTAGTATTCTATGAGGAAAATTACCTTTTCCATGGGTTACATCAACAGTCCAAGTACAATTCAGAGAATTTGGATAAAATTCTGGGTAACCAGGTGATAAGATTGTTCCGCTAGGCCCTCTAACATCTCCTCCACATAATGCTGAAAATACAAAGAAAAGCAGGCTTATTAACAGTCATACCTAGAAAGACAGAGGCTGAACAAACCAGTCTCCTCCCTTGAGTCTGGTTCTCTTAGCTTAAGCTACTTCCTGGTAAGTCACAGGAGTGTGTAAAGACCTCCTCCAATCCTGGGAAATCATTTCATCCATTGTAGCAGCACTAGAGAAGAAAAGGGTATGTAATAGCCTCAGAGAATTAGCACTGGCCCCAACAGAATGTAGCTCCACTTGCCACATTTGAATCTGAAGTACATACTTATACAGTTCTAATTATAAGCAACATTTGCATATACCGGTCATGAATTAAACATGAGCAATTAATTGTTTAGCAGCCCCTCTTTTATTAAGATTTAAGAAAACAAATTGTTAATTATATAAAATTCTTCCTTTTAAAGTCTTAAAGGGATAGTTGTCATTCCTCATAGAATTCCTTTTAAAACAGGGAAGTACTAGTAAACTGAAAATTTTGAAGCCTGCTTCTGTAATTTTGCATTTCTCTGGGAAATATCATGAACAAAATGGTATTGATTTTTTTTTTCAGAGAGAGCAAGAGTTTAGATTTTTAAGTAGATGCTCCAGTTGATGAAAATAAATGTGTATGAACTGAGGTCAAATAAATTAAATTTTTATTCAATGTTCATTTACTCAAGAACAAATCACAGTCTATAATGCTTTCTACTTTATTCAATAACCATCAGTGGATATGGTATGCCAAAAAATGTTATCAGTATTGTAGGATGGGACACACCCCCAGGGTGAGCTTTCCTCCCCTAGCACTGCTAGTCATGCCGTGTAACCCCTCTGACCTTTCATATCACTGGGCATGCAGTTCAAACCCTCCCCTGACCTTTCTTCCCCTGACATGTCAATAGTCATGTGGTTGGAACAAAAGGGTCTGGAGATTAGCCTCATATGACTCCCAAACAATTCCCTGCAAGACCACTTTCTTAAGTATTAAGTCTTCTCCATAATGAGGTTCTGACCCACATCAAATAATCTTAGCAACAAAACTTGGGTCTGTTAACCACAGAGACAGAGTTTTGGTCAAACTAAAGATGACATCTAGGCCTCAGTTTTGTTTCAGCTCCAGTCCCAGAAAAGCAGCAAAGCCAGAGGAAGCGACGCCATGACTGACATCAGGACAGGATGTACTGACTAATGACCTCCCATCCTGGTGCCCACCAATCAGTGGAAACCAAGACCCGGAAAGGACACACCTGGGAAAGCTAATGAATGTTCTATTGAGAGTCCCCCCTGAGACTTGTCCTGAAGTCCCCCCCCTCCTTTAAAACCCTTAACAATAAGGACCCCATGTTCTCTCTCTCTCTCTCTCTCTCTCTCTTCCCCTGAGACTTGTCCTGAAGTCCCCCCCTCCTTTAAAACCCTTAATAATAAGGACCCCATGTTCTCTCTCTCTCTCTCTTTCTCTCTCTCTCTCTCTCTCTCTCTCTCTCTCTCTCTCTCTCTCTCCCTCTCTCTCTCTCTCTCTCTCATGCCTGTGCCTTCTCCCTCAGGCGCTTATCTGTGCTTTCTTTCTCCAAAGCTACGTGGGCCCTCCTTTTGACTCTGTAACTTGTTTTCTGAGTCCACCCAGCCCACCTGGCTCACTTTTACCTCTGTGACTTGCTTAATAAACATCCCCTTGTATTTGAGTTCTTGGCTTTGAATTCTTTCTTGGCAAATCTCAAGAACCAAGATCTAACTTCACAGGTAACACCTGGTATTGTTCACCATTAATAGAAAGAATCGATTTTTACTCAGAAATATATGTACACAGAAAATATAATTGAACTCAAAGTACTCTTTCCATATGACATAACTGATAGCAAAAAAGGGCAATGTCCTGTCTTTCAGTCACACATTTCAAGTAGTCTAGAGTATCCATAAACTATTTAAACATATTTTTATATAAAAGTTCTAAAATAAATATGCGGTATCACTGAGTAAACAAATCTAAATTTACACTTTTATTTTAAATAAATTTAGTACACTCTGAATGTGGAGAATGTGGGCTGGAGGCAAAGTAGTAGAAGGCCAGTGCGTAGGATCTGGATTTAGGCTGGCTGAGTTTGAATCCTGACTGTGATTAGCTGGTGGGGTGACACTAGGCAAGATAATGAATCTTTGTTTGCCTTAGTTTTCTTGCCTGTAAGTGTAACTTAATTCTGGCCTGGATTTTCCCCTTGTCTTCCAGGCAAATGGCTTCTGCTACAGATATGCTAATAATTAGAAAAATTCTGCTTGCAGCCTGAGTGTTTGGGAAAACAACCCTATTGTTGGGAGGTGCCTCTCCCAAAGAGGAGGGAAAATAAGTACAAAATAATGACTGTTGATCAAAGTTTTGCAGTGGAGGAGCCTCAAGATGTGACTGAGATAAGCAGGGGTCAGTGAACTGAAGGACGGGGAACAGAGAGTCAGAGATTTCATGCTCTTCCGTGGGTCCCTGTTGGTGCCTTAGATGTCACCAACCAACTCTGCCTTTCCTAAGATTCGGGTAGTCAAACAACAAAGTCTGCTTTTATGCTTTTAAACCAGTTAAAATTGGGTTTCTGTCACAATCACAGGAATGCTATTATAAATGGTACTGTACCAAATACAAGGGAGATATGCTGATGATTTTTTTCAAACCTTGTTATAAAAATAAATTGGACTAAAGCTGCTACTAAAAAATGATGGCACCAACAGTACTTGAAAATTTAATCATAAAATGAACAATGTGATCTTCCACTTAGAAGAGAAAAGCTGGAAATAGTGTTATAAATAAAAACTAAAACCCAGAACTAAACACTGCCTAGATTTACATTGTGTGCTTTTTAATAAAGCAAGTATGAAAGCACTTCCTAATCTTAGGGAAGCAGTTCCTTCCATTGTATTTTCATGTCTTTTCTGAAAAATGAAGCATTTCTGAACTATTCTCCATGGAAACAAAAACTAATAAGGGCACTAGTACACTATTCATCATGACCAGCAACATGCCACCACAGGGCAGTGTGGGTACCCTGCCACCGTGCTGTGTAGCTAGGTAGCAGTTGAATTGGTACATGCTGCCTTCCAAGGTAGGGGGTAAATGCTCTGTTCCATCAGTGCATTCATCTGATACCAATTTGATATTTTCAATGTTATTTTGTCAAAAGGCCCAAGCACACAATATGCACTTAAAATGATTTCCTCAGCTCATTTGAAAAATACATATAGCATCCTTAGGTCTGTGATAGGTTTGGGTGATTATCAATATTCATTCTTTCTTTTCTTTCTGAATGGTTTGATAACATCACATTTCCAAAATATAAAATATTCATAGTTATGTTAAGTCTCACCTTTTATAAAGACTATATTGATTCCTTTTGGGTTCATAAATCAGTTCATTTTGCATATTGAATGAACTCTTACCATCACAGGTTGGAAGTGGATGACTCCACCAGTGGTTTTTTTCACACAGAAGGGGCTCTTCATGGCTTAGCCTGTATCCTGGGTCACAACTAAATGAAACAGTAGATCCGATGGAGAAATCGTGACCATAGCGACGGCCATGTACAGGTATGCCAGGGTCCAAACAAGAATAGGTGTTCACTGTTACACCTGGAAAAAGGAGAGTAAGCTTGATGGGAATCAGATTTGCTGAAATTAATATATATCTTCAACAATTGTGAATGAGGATTTTTACTAATAAATTAATGTAATCACAGCTTTATGTTAAAACCAACAATTTATTTAACAATTTGTTTTGATATTTCCTTTGACATCCCCACAAAGACCAAATTCAGGTCATTTTGTTACATAAGAACTCTATGAAAATATATAGTTATCAAACATTGTATTATTATAAATGATATATGTAATCATAGCATTAACTAATGTTTCTTGAGCTCATTCTATTCCAGGGACAGCACTAACGATTTTGCAAAATTTTCTTCAGTTAGTTGTTAAAAGAATCCCATAAAATTAATTTTACCGTGAACATTTCATTTGATTGTTAGGTGACTCTGACTCTGGAGCTCTTGTCAATAGCCAATACTATACCTAATATTTGTTATGTGTTTTTAAAATTTTTAATCATCTTTTAAGTTGGAAGTTTATCATTTTGATATTTGCCATATATGAAAGTATGATCATCAATATCTTTCTAAGTAAAACTATGCAACTGCTCTTGTGAATACTTGATGGGACTTTCTTTTACCTTTTTTTAAAAATATACTTTTATTCATTTCAGAGAAGAATGGAGAGGGAAAACTGAGGTCTAGAGAGATAGAAACATCAAATGATGAGAGAATCATTGATCGGCTGCTCCTGCACACCCACACTGAGTACCGAGCCTGCAACAGGGTATGTTCTCTGACTGGGAATCAAACTGTGACCTCCTGGTTCATAGGTCAGTACTCAACCACTGAGCTATGCTGGCCAGGATTGATGGAACTTTCAATAACCTATACTATACTATACATTGATGTCTCCTGATGATAATCTTCCTTGAGATTTATAATCTCTAGCTGAGGCCATATCATGACTATGCCTTTCCCTTTAATAAGACACTAGGTTTCAGAACCTTGGCACTGTTAATTTTGGGGCGGCATAATTCTTTGCTGTGGAGCTATACTGTCCTTATATATTTAGCAACATCCCTGGCCTGGACCTTCTAAATGCCAATAGCACTCCTGCAGTTATGACAATCAAAGATGTCTCCAGATATTGTCAAATGTCCCCTTGGATGCAAAAATGCCTCCAGTTGAGAACTGGGGTAAAAGATAAATAATTATCTTACTATTCCTTATAGAGATTTAGACAACAAATAACTACTTATTTTATATTCCCCCAAATAATAATTAGCATTTAAAAAATTATATATCATAGAAGCATAGAACAGACTGCGGAATCTCAGAGGGAAAGTGCAAGAGGTGGGTGAGTGGGAAGAGATCTACCAAAGAACTTGTATACATACATGCATAACCCATGGACACAGACAACAGAGACAATAGGGAGGTGAAGACCTGGGACGGGGCGGGGGGGGAGGGGTAGAAGGGATCAATGGGGGGAAAGGGGGACATATGTAATACTTTCAACAATAAAGATTTAATTTAAAAAATTATATATCACATAAAATCCTATTCACATGAGAAAGTTTTTATTTGTATTAACTACACAATTTTAAACTAAAGCTAAACAAAATATTTAAAAATAAACCCAATTTTAAAGAGGTAAAGAGTACATTTTAAGTGTACTTATCAACCACATTCATTTCATTTAAATGGTGTTGTTTTTAATGAGAAACTAAAATGTGTCAGAAAAATTTATGTTCAACACAATTACTTTGACCTGATATATTCCTCTTCTAAATGTGACCATTATTCTTCTAGGCACCCAGTTCTTTGAAATACTCATTCATCATGAATCCCTCTCAGAATTTTTTTTTCCCCTCTTCAAAATATGTCTGAAATCCACCCTCATTGAAAAGCATAATGCAATTTATCCTCACCCTACGCAAGGCCTTCATCACTTCAAGTCTAAAACACAAACAATAATGTCTGGCCTTTATTTCAGTATCTTTCATCTCCAATCTGTTTTATATACAATTTTGGGCATATACATCCCTAAAACCTATTATTTCATTGCTTTGTACCTTACGTTAATGGCAGCAAGTTCAAAGTCAGCACTCTTAAATTTAAAGCTCCCAAACTGAACTCAATATTCTTAATTTCCATTATTTCCCCATGGTCATTCTCCATTTCCAGTCAGGTGATTCCCTTAATTAGTTCTATGCTTTATTTCTCTGCCAGGAAGACCTTCAATGTCCCCTTATTTTACACAATTGTCTCAATCTTTAATAGACAAGCTCAGATCTCCTCTCCTTGAAGTCTTGATCTTCTAATGCTCCAGTGTATATATGGCTTTCCTTTATTCAGGACTCTTACGTTGGAGTAATATCTTAAGAATTTATGGAAATGGGGGTTGATGGGGTCACACAAAATGTAAATTATGGAAAAAGCAAGATCAAGCCAATTTAATTAATCAAAAGTGATTTTAATTCTTTCAGATTACTCAGAGTAGAGCTCAGTGAATAGTATAAGGTTAATCCTTCGATTTGTCCTTGTCTTTCC
Organism: Myotis davidii; assembly: GCF_000327345.1. NCBI lineage: Eukaryota > Metazoa > Chordata > Mammalia > Chiroptera > Vespertilionidae > Myotis > Myotis davidii. Next base: position 551,379 of record NW_006285038.1, read on the forward strand.
AACTGATACATGAAATAAGATGATACATTTCTTTTATGTTCCCAACTGAAATGCACACATCCAGCAGTCACAGAATACATCTAAAGAAATATTTCAAAATTGATTGACAAACAAATAAGTCAAGGCAATGCAAACGTTGCAAAATTTAGGAACTCAAAAAGGTCATGATAAACAGATAGTATAATTTTCTGACAAATAATCACTAAAGTTAGAATGTAATTGCTAGTTAAACAGGTTTAGAGCATTTTTTAGTATTGGAAATATACATAATTTTCAAAGTTCATGTCATTATAATGAAATACATTATCGCTTTCTCATTTATTTTATTTTATAAAACTTGTTTTTACAGAAGTAAAATCTCCAAATGGGTTTTCTGCTAATTTGGTTATTCGATGTGTAGATGAAAAAGGGGCGCTATAGACAGTAACCCCACAGGCTGATCTGGTCAAAAATTCCTATCAGGGAAGGTCATGGTGAGAGTCACACTCCAGGCATATGACTTTTTTAATAAAAGGCTTATCCTGCCTTAACCAAGGCCTGTGCACTGTTTTGGTCCATAGGTTCGCACACCATTGAGATAAGCATAACCACCCCCAGGAGAGCACACAATCTTGTTAGCTGCCCTGTAATCCAATCCTGCCTTGCCTTCCCACCTTCATGTAATCTTCCTTCCCCTCCCTCTTATCTAAATGAATAAAAGAAATTGCAAACTGCCATTCTCTGAGCACTTCAGATCTTACTTTCTGGCAACTGTCGTCAATTTTGACTCAAATAAACTTATAAAAATTCTCTACAAGTTTGGACTTTCTTACCCTGACATATGTGATAAAAACATGTAATCATTTTAAGTCTGGGTTTCTCTACCCCGTCCCATTATAACAACTGCTAGTTAAATTGTACATTCTTTTTGATGTCTAGCGTTTTCCAGAGTTGGAAAAAAGAATAATATCGACTCGTGAATATGAAAAATATGTCTTTAGAGATGGGTCTCTGTAGCTACGGATTGGCTTTGCACCCATTTATAAATATATTGTTTTATAAAATATTCAGATCACCAAAGACTTAATTATATTTGTATTTTAAGAAATATGACATAATAAACAAAAGTATTTTTTTCCTGGGGAGGGGGAAACGGTACAAAAACCAAAAAAATGGATTATGTTCCTAAAGTCTATTCTATGTTGTCAAAAAATCTACTGCTTAGTTTATTAAAATATACAACTTGCAAACTATTACCATTCTCACAGGTCAAGGAGAGCTCCAATTTTTTTAAAAAAAATCTAGTTTGTTAAATAATATAATGTTAAATTTA
>NW_006285038.1:552743-553997 GCF_000327345.1 Myotis davidii
TAGGGAAACAGAATAGGAAAATAAAAAACATGTTGGCAATACTTACTTTCATAATGAATCTTGAAGCCATTATTAGAACGGCTGTTGTCTGTTGTAAATAGAAGGTATATAAAATTACTACTACTAAATAGAAACTGGGGCACTTGTGTGCCATTGTAAGATCCAAGCAAGGGGGATAGAAGATTTGGCCCATCATGAACTTCCAGAACATCATAATTTAGTTCAGTCTGAAATCTAAGAATAAGAGACACGTAAAATATATTTATTAGCATAATACTATATAGGAAATAATACCTTAGATTGCTATTTCAATCACTATTTACTTTTTTTCACCATTTTATAATTTGCTTTAGCTTATTAAACCCAAGTATCTCTGTTCCTAACCACTCTGCATGCTGGCTAGTTTTAGTTTTAGATATTTGGTTGTTGTTGCTCCTACCATTTTCAATTTCTTAAAATAAGATACCATTATTTTGTAAACTGCAATCAATACAGAGCTCCTTTGAACATACTTAACATGCTAATAAAATGGAATTTTTTTATTTCTTCCTTGCACTTCAAGATCATATTATATTCTAAATCTGGATCAGAAATCTTAGCTGTGGAAAAACTTCACATGGAATCATAAAAAACTGAGGATTTTATTTCCTTGCCCATAACGATCCTATAGATGAGGAAATTCTTTTCCCACTTTCACCAAGGTTTTCCTACAGATCTTACAGTATTCATTCAGCTTAACCGTCTCCTCAGGAAGCCTTTCCGTGACTTCATAGTGTAGGTTAGTTTCCTCACTATATTGACACAATGTACAGTGTCTTTTGTGACATTAATCATAGTCATGTTCACTTGTTTAATAACTGTCTCCTTTAAGAGTCTATAAACTTCATGAGGTCAGACAGTGTCAGCTTTGTCAATGCTTTGCATGTAGCAGGCATGCAATGAATATTTATTAGATAAGTATAAATGAATGAATCAATGTTTTTTAATGACAAAAGTATCTTTCTTTTCTCTAGGGCTGTTACTAACTTGACAAAAAGGCACTCAATAACTTGGGCATTACAGTTTTAACCATGCATTTTCATCCTTTCAAAATGTATCTTTCATTACATTTTCAGTAATGAGTTATCTCTGGTACACTTTAGGAAATAATTTTGATTTGAAACGTCCACTAATGTTCAAATAATCATTTTTACTGTTATATCTGCCAATCTTTTCATCATTACAGGCATAAACTATGTTATTCTTTAAAAACAA